>NC_068433.1:40150490-40290490 GCF_023373465.1 Oncorhynchus keta | reverse complement strand
ACCTGTCCTCTCCTCTCAATACCTGTCCTCTCCTCTCTCCATACCTCTCTTCTCCTCTCCTCGCTCCTCTCTTTATACCTCTCCTCTTTCCTCTCTTCTCTCCATACCTCTCTTCTCCTGTCCTCTCTCCTCTCTCCATACCTCTCCTCTCTCCATACCTCTCCTCTCCTCTCTCCATACCTCTCCTCTCTCCTCTCTCCATACCTCTCCTCTCCTCTCTCCTCTCTCTATACCTCTCCTCTCTGCTCTCTCCATACCTCTTTTCTCCTCTCCTCTCTTCTCACTTCTCTTCTCTCTTTTGTGTTTTTGAAGAAGTGGTGAAGTCTCACAGGGATTTTAGTTAAGTGTGTGTGTGTTGTATATGATACAGGCTGTGTGTTCCAAGTGCTTTGGTAGGGGTGTGTGTGTGTGTCATAGCAGTGCTGCGAGGAGCGGAGTTGATCTAATAGGAGCTGATAGTGAGCTGCGCTCTGTTCTCACTGCAGCTGCTCTCACATACACCCACTCAGAGAGAGGGAGAGAGAGAGAGATGCTGTATTTAGATGAACTCAGAGGGAAGGAAGTTTGAGGTTACCATGACAACCCTTTCCTGACCCTCTCCCTAGTCTCGTCCACCCCTGGTCAGTGTGTGACTGTGAGTGCCTAATGCGTGTCGTTAAGATCTGGTCTACACTATTTTGAGTTTTCCTGCCATTGTCTATGTATGTGTTTGTGTGCATTGGGCCTTTATGCGTGTGTGTGTGTCTGTGTGTCTGTGTGTGTGTGTGTGTTTGCGGTTGAAGAAACTCTCATTCCGTCTTAAAAGAAACCACAACAAAAAGGAATGGTGTAATCCGCTCTGTGTACGTGATGTTGTGAATTCTATGTCACGTAAAACCTTGGACCGGCGCGCTGACGAGCAGCTGTCGGTGTCAGGTCGTGGGTCAACGGTCAGGGTGGTGAGGGTGACGCAATGTTCCCAGAACAGACCTTGGGGTGACTGAGATGGGGGAAGACTGGGATGATGTGGCTAAGTGGCATGGACCATCTTACACCACCCACCCACACACACACACACACACGGTATAGGACACACACACACGGTATAGGTGACTGGTGTCAAGTCTCAGCTGCCCGTCACAATGATCAGAACAATTACCTGGTGTGTGTGTGTGTGTGTGTTACTAAGGATGTATTTCCATCAGTACCTGTGGACACTAGTTGCAGGACTGTAGAAGTGCAGGGCGGAGAGGAGCGTTTGTGGAAGACTGATGGAGAGAAAAGGACAGAGGGGATGAGAGGAGAGGTAGAATAATGGAAGTACGTTGGTATCGTAGGCTGCTGGGTTACAGAGTGAGCGGCCAACCTCGGGCAGGGCTTTTCAAACCTCTCCTCCGGGACACCCCCGCCGTTCCGTGGATTTCAATTATTCCAGAGATAGCACACCTGATTCAACTAATTATCAAGCCCTGGACTACTTGAGTCAGGTGAGCTAGTTTAGGGCTACAACAACATTGTGAAACGCCTGGGGGTGCCGAGGAGAGCGTTCAAAACCCACTGGCTTAGGGTATGTGTGTCTATGTGTGTATTTGTATGGGATTGAGGTCAGGGCTTTGTGATGGCCACTCCAATACCTTGACTTTGTTGTCCTTAAGCCATTTTGCCACAACTTTGGAAGTATGCTTGGGGTCATTGTCCATTTGGAAGACCCATTTGCGATCAAGCTTGAACTTCCTGACTGATGTCTTGAGATGTTGCTTCAATATATCCACGTCATTTTCGTGACTCATGATGCCATCTATTTTGTGAAGTTCACCAGTCCGTCCTGCAGAACAACACCCCCACAAGATGATGCTGCCACCCCCGTGCTTCACAGTTGGGATGGTGTTCTTCGGCTTGCAAGCATCCCACTTTTTCCTCCAAACATAATGATGGTCATTATGGTCAAACAGTTCTATTTTTGTTTCATCAGACCAGAGGACATCCAAAATTAAATCTAGAATCGGCTTGATATATCGCAACAAAGCATCCTTCACTCATGCTGCCAAACATACCCTCGTAAAACTGACCATCCTACCGATCCTCAACTTCGGTGATGTCATCTATAAAATAGCCTCCAACACTCTACTCATCAAACTGGATGCAGTCTATCACAGTGCCACCCGTTTTGTCACCAAAGCCCCATACACTACCCATCATTGCGAACTGTACGCTCACGTTGGTTGGCCCTCGCTTCATACTCGTCGCCAAACCCACTGGCTACAGGTTATCTACTAGTCTCTGCTAGGTAAAGCCCCGCCTTATCTCAGCTCACTGGTCACCATAGCAGCACCCACTCATAGCACACGCTCTAGCAGGTATATCTCACTGGTCACACCCAAAGCCAATTCCTCCTTTGGTCGTCTTTCCTTCCAGTTCTCTGCTGCCAATAACTGGAACGAACTGCACGTTAAGCACCAGTTGTCAGAGCAGCTCACAGATCACTGCACCTGTACGTAGCCCATCTGTAAACAGCCCATCTATCTCGCTCATCCCCATACTGTATTTATTTATCTTGCTCCTTTGCACCCCAGTATCTCTACTTGCACATTCATCTTCTGCACATCTATCACTCCAGTGTTTAATTGGTATATTGTAATTACTTCGCCACCATGGCCTATTTATTGCCTTAACTCCCTTATCTTACCTCGTTTACACTCACTGTATATAGACTTATTGACTGTGTTTTGTTTATTCCATGTGTAACTCAGTGGTGTTGTTTGTGCCGAACTTCTTTACTTTATCTTGGCCAGGTCGCAGTTGCAAATGAGAACTTGTTCTCCACTAGCCTACCTGGTTAAATAAAGGTCGATTTTAAAAATAAATAAAAATTCTCCCAAAACTACAATCTTTGTCCCCATGTGCAGTTGCAAACCGTAGTCTGGATTTTTTATGGTGGTTTTCAGGTTATGTCGATCTAGGACTCGTTTTACTGTGGATATTGATACTTTTGTAGCTTTTTCCTCCAGCATCTTCGCAAGGTCCTTTGCTGTTGTTCTGGGATGGATTTGCACTTTTTGCACCAAAGTACGTTCGTCTCTTTCCTGAGCAGTATGACGGCTGTGTGGTCCCATGGTGTTATACTTGCATACTATTGTTCGTACAGATGAACGTGGTACCTTCAGGCATTTGGAAATTGTGATTTATAAGTAAAATAATCTGTCTGTAGCAATTGCTGGAAAAAATGACTTGTGTCATGCACAAAGTAGATGTCCTAACCAACTTGCCAAAACTATAGTTTGATAACCATAAATTTGTGGAGTGGTTGAAAAACGAGTTTTAATGACTCCTAAGTGTGTGTAAACTTCTGACTTCAACTGTATATAATGCTGTTGAACAGTTACAATAGGCACTGTATTGGAGATGCTTTTATATGAGATGGTATCTTGGTAGAGGCATTGAGTGGGTACAGTAGGGTGACCTCATCTTTGGGGGTTGGTCCTGCCTGTGTAGCGGCCTGACAGTCAGAGGATACAGGTGTATGTGTGTGTTTGCGTGCGTGTGTGTGTGCGTGCGTGCGTGCGTGCAAGCGTGCGCGCGCGCGCGCGTGTGTGTGTGTGTGCAGACCATGATGCTGACACTAAGTCTCTACTCTATAATTACATCTTTACACAGAGACAACTGGTGCATACTGGGTGGTTACTATAGCAACCATGTCAGCCTTGCACTGCTGCCACGACTTATAGAAGGAAGAGGAGGAGGAAGAAGAGGAAGAGGAGTAGGCAAGGAGGGAGAGGGAGAGGGAGAGGGAGAGGGAGAGAGAGAGAGAGAGAGAGAGAGAGAGAGAGAGAGAGAGAGAGAGAGAGAGAGAGAGAGAGAGAGAGAGAGAGAGAGAGAGAGAGAGAGAGAGAGAGAGAGAGAGAGAGAGAGAGAGAGAGAGAGAGAGAGAGAGAGGTTGTATTGAGAGATGGAGGCGTAGGAAGGAGGCAGAGGCACAGTCTGCTTTTTTCAGTAGTTGCTCAGTTAATCAGTCAGTTGTGTGGGTATCTTTCTTTGGTTTGTGTGATACACCAGCAACCACTAACTCCTACATCGGGGGAGTGTCAATCACCAGTTGGGATCAATTCAGTTCATTCAGAATTTTTACCCAGAGTTTTCTCTGTGGAGTTTTTAAAGGAATTAGTTTAATTTCAGTTCACTTCCTGGATTTACTGAACTGAAAAGTGAACTGAATGAACCCCAACCACGGAGTGAATATTCTAATCTGTTACCCTGTTGACTGTTAGGTGCCTGAGCCGACTCATTCCTGTGTCGAGCCCCCATTACTGTATATCCCTCCAGTATAACATCAAAGTCATCAAATCAAGCTTTAATACCTTGATCCTGCTATGTACTTAGTAGATTACTAAGCATGCAGTTGAAATGCAATGGTGGTCTGTCTGTCTCTGTCTGTGTGTGTGTGTGTGTGTGTGTGTGTGTGTGTGTGTGTGTGTGTGTGTGTGTGTGTGTGTGTGTGTGTGTGTGTGTGTGTGTGTGTGTGTGTGTGTGTGTGTGTGTGTGTGTGTGTGTGTGTGTGTGTGTGTGTGTGTGTGTTCAACACACTACAGTACATAGCTACTCTCTGATCGCTGAGGCATCAGGTGTTGATAGTAGTGAATGAACACAGGCCTCTCTATCACTCTCGCTATTATATACACTCTCTCTCTCTCTCTCTCTCTCTCTCTCTCTCTCACTCTCTCTCTCTCTCTTTATCCCACTCCCTCACACACACATCTGTATCTCTACTCTGTCAGTCTACTCAAACTGTCTATCCTGTCAGATCAGGTCCCGGCTATAATCAGGTTAGATGAATCTAGATCATTCAACACTAAACACACTGATGAACGTGTGTGGGCAGTTTGTGTGTGTGTTTCTTTATCGCTGGTATCTGATAAGAACAGGGGTTAAGTGTGTTTGGACAGTATGGGTGTGTGTGTGTGTTATGTTATGACTGGTATCCGTTAATGCGGTAGATTGTAGGTGCATTATTGTCTGTCGATGTGGTGTGTGTGTGTGTGTGTGTTGGCCTCCGTGGCATGCATTCAGTCGCGTGTTGTCAGCCACGTACATCTATTTTGTGTGTGTGTGTGTGTGTGTGTGTGTGTGCAGGGGCTCGTGTTACACAGCTCTGTAAGCAGCCCTGTTTTTGTCACGGTGGATAATTCTAGATGAGGTCTGAAACTTTCAACAGGTATTCGGGGAAAGGGAAAGGGGGGGGGGAACCTAGTCAGTTGTACAACTGAAGGCATTCAACTGAAATGTGTCTTCGGCATTTAACCCAACCTCTCTGAATCAGTGAGGTGCGGGGGGCGGTTCCAGGGTAGTTCCTGTTATTTAACCCACCTAGATTGTCACAGTTACAGCGGGCTGGAGATTGGAATATAGGCAGCTACCCTGTAGGACGGATCTGAATGTTATATTTATTGTATTACATTATACTGAACATACTCAATATTATAGTGCTATTTACGCGTTATGCATACAAATGTTGCTGCGAGCAGGTAGCAGAGATTTAACTCTCAAAGTTGGTTATAGGGAGGTTGCGGGGAGGCTTTGAGGAGGTTGTGGGTTGTTGTAGGGGAGGCTTTAAGGAGGTTGTGTGGAGGTTGTGGGGAGGTTATATTGAGGGAGAGGGCGCCAGGAGCAGCTCTCAACAAACACTGCTGACTCATCCTACCCCTGACTGAGGGAGCAGACGTTTTCTCTCTCTCCCTCCGTCCCCCTCTCTTGCTTTCTCTCCACATCTCTCCTGAGTATCGGGGCTACTGGGTCAGTGTACTGAAGTAGCATCACGCAATCCTCTCGAAAAGAAACATGGTGCAATTTTCCTCAATCACCTGAGTCCTTTTTCATGTCACTGATTAAACATGGTACTCGTCAACGAATCCCTTCATTTCACTGATTACAGGTCAAGAGATTTGATATGATGGGTCACACTAATACTTGAATAATGTGTGTGTTTTTCAGGAAAGCCATCTCGCGGTCGGGTCTCCAGCACTTGGCCCCGGTCCACAAACCCATGCCCCTCATCACTAACGGACCGTCCAAGGAGATACGCACGTCCGTTGACTGGACAGTGAGTCACACACACACACACACACGCGCGCGCACAGGATAAACCACATGATTTCACCAGTTGAATTTCACATGTGAAAACATGTGGATCAATGTGTTTTTGGAACACTTCCCGCGTGATGACGGTTCACGTGACCTTTCAACCATGGGATGGAGTATTTCACCTGAGATTTCACAGGTGATGCCCTGCAAACAAAAATCAGTTCTTCGAATACACACACAAACAACGCATACAGCATTTCAAACTTACATATTTGACACGCTTTGATTAGATTGTTTATTTATACAGGGCTTTTTTTTCAACACGTCCTCCCTGGGATTTGAACTCACGACCTCTTGGTTCGCAGCACGATGATCAACTTGCTACGCCACCATGTCTGTGTCAACGACTGATTTCACACGTTGAACTTTCATTGTTCCATCTCAGCTTTGTTAAAAATACACTCAAGAAAAAACATGATATTTACCATAGTGATTTAGCAGTAACATTCAAGTAGAATAATATGCCCCACCAACATTAGACATCTATACAGAAAACCCTCGAATGTCTGAAATACATCAATTAAATCAATGATGGGAGAATAGTCAGATTAAAGAGATTCTCCGGTACTTTTGTATACTTTTTTGAAAGTAGAACTCACGAGCCTAAAGTGGTCCCCGAAAATGACCTATTACATCACATACAGTATGTGCATCACGTCATTGCTCTCTCTCTCTCGCTCTGCTATGGGTTCATGATGTACCTCTTGCTAGCTGTCACTCATGGGGCGAGAGGCTGAAGCCCATTGGTTGAACTCAAATTGCTCGGGTTCTGGACCACATGGGGGAAAATGGAGGGAAAATGGCGCAGCACAGCTTCCAGAAAAACTGTTGCTTTCAAATGAGGGATTCCGTGGCTAATTGAGGTAAGATATTATTTCTGCTAATAGATTATGCATGTATGAACTACACATTGACACATCCAGCCCACAGCGAGAGGTTTAGAAAATACTTACCAGTCACCAAAGTTCCGGAGCATGTCTTTAAATGAGAACTAACATAGCAGTGCAGATGGCACTCTTCTGCTAAGTGCAGATATGTATTATAGGTAATGACTGTGTATTGGACTGCTACAGAACTCTCAGTGTATCCCAAATCCAGAGGTTGTGAGTTCAAATCCCAGGTGGGATCATATTGCAAATTCAGTACTAGGTGGTCATGTCAAATGTAATCATATTGTCATTGATTAAAGATTTGAACACTATTTTAGCTGAACGGCATACCACTTACTTTAAAACCCCATACCATTTCACTAATTTCCCTTACAAATAAGCATGTGAAATTTGCAGTTTCACACGTTGAGCTGAAATGTTCACATGTGAAAACAAAAGAGACACGTGCGAGTTCAGTTGTTCACATGTGAAACCACATGTTCACATGTATAAAATGTGGATGCTAACTCCACCTTTTCACATAGATTAACATGTTCTCACAATTGCAGTTTCTCATGTGAAAAGATTTGGCATCCCTATGTTTGTCACCTGTGTAGTTTCATGTCATCACATGTTGCTTTTACATGTTGTCACATTTTTATCACATTCACTTCACATAATATCACATGTGAAACACCTCATCAAGTGAAATTGGTGTGGTTTTTCCGTAAGGGCACACCCAGGGATCCAACCCGGCTATACCTGGGGAGAAATAGGTCCCTCCATGCAGGAGATTTCCTCAACGTCATTACTGGCATTTCCCTCTCTGCGTGATCCACACACACACACACACTCACACGCACGCACGCAAACACTCACACGCACGCACGCAAACACGCACGCACGCACGCAAACACTCACACGCAAACACGCAAACACACAGACAAACAACACACACACACACAAACACACACACACTGACACGCACGCACGCACGCACGCAAACACGCACGCACGCAAACACACACACACACACACAAACACACACACTCACACGCACACACACACACACACACACACACACACACACACACACACACACACACACACACACACACACACACACACACACACACACACACACACACACACACACACACACACACACACACACACCGCCATTAAACTTTAATGAGCTAATGTATCAACATCATGCAGCACAGAGCGAATAATGTGATTGTGGTTGTGCTGTGCTGCTTCTCTGTGTGTGTTGGTTGTGTGTGTTTTATGTTTGATCCACACACCCTGTAGGGGAGGATATATTTCCCTCGCCCACACACTGGAATCCAATGGACAATTAGGCACATTAAACACTCATACACTGTATGTCTGCCGGGCATGTGGGAGAAGGTCTAACATGTTCCTTTGTGTGCGCTGAATTTTGTGTTGCTGTGCGCTTGTGTGTGTAGGAGACTGCTGGGAACGGAGACCACCTGTGGCTGGAGACCAGTTGTTCTGGAGAGCTGTGCTACCTTGGAGAAGACACCTGTGTACTGAAGACTGCAGTGAGTACATGGAGAGGGCGTGAGAGAGGGAGTGAGAGAGGGAGTGAGAGAGGGAGGGGGAGGCGAGAGAGAGAGAGAGAGAGAGAGAGAGAGAGAGAGAGAGAGAGAGAGAGAGAGAGAGAGAGAGAGAGAGAGAGAGAGAGAGAGAGAGAGAGAGAGAGAGAGAGAGAGAGAGAGAGAGAGAGAGAGAGAGAGAGAGAGAGGAAAATAGAGACAGCGAGAGGAACAGAGGAGGGGGGTAGACTGACAGAAAGGACAAAGGACAGAAAGTGGAGAGATGAGTGAGGGAAACAGGGAGAGAAGAGACAGAAGGGGAAAGAGGAAGAGAGTTGTCAGAGGAGAGAGAGCCAGAGTGTGTGAGGAGAGAGAGCCAGAGTGTGTGAGGAGAGAGAGCCAGAGTGTGTGAGGAGAGAGAGCCAGAGTGTGTGAGGAGAGAGAGCCAGAGTGTGTGAGGAGAGAGAGCCAGAGTGTGTGAGGAGAGAGAGCCAGAGTGTGTGAGGAGAGAGAGCCAGAGTGTGTGAGGAGAGAGAGCCAGAGTGTGTGAGGAGAGAGAGCCAGAGTGTGTGAGGAGAGCACTGGTGATAACAGTGTTATGCTGAGGTCGATAATTCAAATTTAAAGTTTTATTAGTCGTATGTATTTACATTGTGTTAGAATGCCACGGAGAGCGTCAGTAGAGTGAAGTGCAGGTATTCCCAAATACGCCAAATAAAAATGGGATTCAAATTTTTGACAACTTTTTTTTCCTTCACATTTTCAAACAGTCCATTTATAATTTCCAATGGGGCCATACATTTGGGTGAGTTTTTTTTCTTGCCTGAGTAGCCTCGTTTCACTGCCAAAAATCAAATGAAACCATCTAGTCTTCAGCGAAGTAACAACACAATGTCAAATACAGGTAGGCTAGTCAAATAATTAACATCCAATCACATTAACCGTTACTCTTTCACGGGTCATTGCAGCAGATTTTTATGCAAATATTCTAAAGTCTGCATAAAACAATATGAGCATTTTCCTACCAGAGATGTCTTTCCATCAGCCCAGTCGTGACTTTTTTCCTGCGTCAAGTAATTCATCGCATGAAATGGTTGGATGCAAACATGGTTAGTAAGGTACTTAATTGTTACCCAGAAATGGTCTGATATTGATATAAAAACGGCTGCATTTGGCCTGTAATATCTCTTAGTGTCGAGGCCACAAACACTGTCATTAGTCTGAATAGGATAGAGGCTGGTAAGAGCAGGCCAAAATGTAATCTCTCACTAGTTTCCCCATCTGTCTCTCTCTCTTTCTTCCCCCCTCTCTCCCTTTCTCTCTCTTCCTCTCTCTCCTCCTCTCTCCCTCTCTCCCTCTCTCTCAATTTCAATTTAAGGGCTTTATTGGCATGGGAAACATATGTTTACATTGCCAAAGCACGTGAAATAGATGAACAAAAGTGAAATAAACAATAAATACATCTCTTCCTCTCTCTGTCAAGTTCCTCTCTAACACATTATGGCCTTAATACGTGTTTGATGTTTTTTTCAAGCGTAGACAACTGTTTTATTGTGACTTGGTCCGAGTGTGTGTGTGTGTGTGTCTACGTGAGTCTCACTGCTTTCTCTGGTGTGTGTGTGTGTGTGTCCTCTCTTTTAAGAAGTCTGCCCCCAGGAGGAAGTGCGGAGCATGTAAGATCGTGGTCCACACTGCCTGCATCGAGCAGCTCGACAAGGTAACACACACACACACATTGCAATTCTCCCTTTCAACAAGTCAATCCGATAAAGCACACCTGGCGCTACATCCTTACCATCTCTCACCGCCCCCACCCTCTCCTTCTCTCTCAGATTAACTTCCGCTGTAAACCAACGTTTAGAGAAGGAGGCTCTCGCTGCCTCAGAGATGTGAGTCAGCATCTGATGATGGTGTGTCTCTGATATGTGTGTGTGTTTGTGTGTGAGAACTGCTGTATATGTCCGTCTCTGACTGCTCTCTTTTCTTTCCCTCGTCCCTGTCTTCTGCAGAATATGTTGAGGCATCACTGGGTGCACCGGCGCCGCCAAGAGGGGAAATGCAGACAGTGTGGAAAGGTAAGACACCTACTGTACACCTGAAGGATATGCACCCTGTCTATTGTGTATATCTGAATGAATAACACAAACATCCTGTGTATCCGGTAGAGCTTCCAGCAGAAGTTCTTCCACAGTAAAGAGATTGTGGCCATCAGCTGCTCCTGGTGCAAACAAGCTGTGAGTAGTGTCTTGTGTGTTTCTCTCTGTATTGGGGATGTGTGTGTTCTTCTCTATTAGAGTGTCTGTATGAGTTAGTAGCGGTACCTCCAGACCCCTAACCCCGCCTCCTCCCTCTCTCCTCTCCTCCCCCTCCCCTCCTGTCCCCCTCAGTTCCATAACAAGGTGACGTGTTTCCAGCTACATCAGATTGAGGAGCCCTGTTCTCTGGGGGCTCACGCCGGGGTCATCGTCCCCCCCTCCTGGATCATCAAAGTCAGGAAGCCACAGGTGAGAACACAACACACACACGAACCCTGACACAGATTCACACACGCACGTAGCTCAACTGTAGCTCAACCACCGGCTTAACCCTAGAGCACACACACAGTCCAACAGGGAGCCTTCACGTCACATCACAGCCAAACAGCCAGGATTGGAGGAGACCCACGTGCTTGGGCACGCACTCCTTTACAGACTCCTTTACAGACTCCTTTACAGACTCCTTTACACACTCCTTTACAGACTCCTTTACAGACTCCTTTACAGACTCCTTTACACACTCCTTTACAGACTCCTTTACAGACTCCTTTACAGACTCCTTTACAGACTCCTTTACACACTCCTTTACACACTCCTTTACAGACTCCTTTACACACTCCTTTACAGACTCCTTTACAGACTCCTTTACATACTCATTTACGCACTCCTTTACAGACTCCTTTACAGACTCCTTTACAGACTCCTTTACAGACTCCTTTACAGACTCATTTACGCACTCCTTTACAGACTCCTTTACAGACTCCTTTACACACTCCTTTACAGACTCCTTTACACACTCCTTTACACACTCCTTTACACACTCCTTTACGCACTCCTTTACACACTCCTTTACACACTCCTTTACAGACTCCACGCACTCCTTTACAGACTCCTTTACGCACTCATTTACGCACTCCTTTACACACTCCTTTACACACTCCTTTACTCACTCCTTTACGCACTCCTTTACACACTCCTTTACACACTCCTTTACACACTCCTTTAGGCACTCCTTTACACACTCCTTTAGGCACTCCTTTACACACTCCTTTAGGCAACACACTCCTTTACACACTCCTTTACACACTCCTTTACAGACTCCTTTACGCACTCCTTTACGCACTCCTTTACGCACTCATTTACGCACTCCTTTACACACTCCTTTAGTCAGTCCTTTACGCACTCCTTTACACACTCCTTTACGCACTCCTTTAGGCACTCCTTTACAGACTCCTTTACACACTCCTTTAGGCACTCCTTTACACACTCCTTTACACACTTTACGACTCATTTACGCACTCCTTTACACACTCCTTTTCAGTCCTTTACACTCCTTTACACTCCTTTACACACTCCTTTACACACAGACTCCTTTACGCACTCCTTTACAGACTCCTTTACACACTCCTTTACATACTCCTTTACACACTCCTTTACACACTCCTTTACACATTCCTTTACAGACTCCTTTACAGACTCCTTTACACACTCCTTTACAGACTCCTTTACACACTCCTTTACACTGCTTTACAGAGTCCTTTACACACTCCTTTACACACTCCTTTACACACTCCTTTACACACTCCTTTACAGACTCCTTTACACACTCCTTTAGGCACTCCTTTACACACTCCTTTACACACTCCTTTACACACTCCTTTACGCACTCCTTTACACACTCCTTTACAGACTCCTTTAGTCAGTCCTTTACGCACTCCTTTAGGCACTCCTTTACAGACTCCTTTACAGACTCCTTTAGGCACTCCTTTACGCAGTCCTTTACACACTCCTTTACAGACTCATTTACACACTCCTTTCTTTACACACTCCTTTACACACTCCTTTACACACTCCTTTACAGACTCCTTTAGGCACTCCTTTACACACTCCTTTACACACTCCTTTACACACTCCTTTACAGACTCCTTTACACACTCCTTTACACACTCCTTTACACACTCCTTTACAGACTCCTTTAGGCACTCCTTTACGCACTCCTTTACACACTCCTTTACAGACTCCTTTACACACTCCTTTACACACTCCTTTACAGACTCCTTTACGCACTCCTTTACGCACTCCTTTACACACTCCTTTACGCACTCCTTTACACACTCCTTTACACACTCCTTTACACACTCCTTTACAGACTCCTTTACGCACTCCTTTACGCACTCCTTTACAGACTCCTTTACACACTCCTTTACAGACTCCTTTACACACTCCTTTACACACTCCTTTACACACTCCTTTACACACTCCTTTACAGACTCCTTTAGGCACTCCTTTACGCAGTCCTTTACACACTCCTTTACACACTCCTTTACAGACTCCTTTACAGACTCCTTTACACACTCCTTTACAGACTCCTTTATGCACTCCTTTACGCAGTCCTTTACACACTCATTTACAGACGCAATTACAGACTCATTTACCAACTTAATTTACATACTCATTCACAGACTCCTTTACGCACTCCTTTTAGAGTCTGCAGTCTCTTCTTATTACTGTTAACTTCAACTGACCTCCACATATACCAGGAGCTAGACATTGTTGTGTGTGCTTCAGGGTTTATCTGTGGAACATGCCTTAATGCGTTTCTCTCTCTCTCCCCTCACACAGAGCTCATTCAAAAACTCTACAAGGAGGAAAAAACGCACATCATTCAAAAGAAGGACCAGTAAGAGAGGAACTGACGTGAGTACTGTTCTCTGTCCCCCTGTGGGGTGAGTTCTGTTCTCTGTCCCTCTGTGGGGTGAGTTCTGTTCTCTGTCCCTCTGTGGGGTGAGTACTGTTCTCTGTCCCTCTGTGGGGTGAGTACTGTTCTCTGTCCCTCTGTGGGGTGAGTACTGTTCTCTGTCCCTCTGTGGGGTGAGTACTGTTCTCTGTCCCTCTGTGGGGTGAGTTCTGTTCTCTGTCCCTCTGTGGGGTGAGTACTGTTCTCTGTCCCCCTGTGGGGTGAGTTCTGTTCTCTGTCCCTCTGTGGGGTGAGTACTGTTCTCTGTCCCTCTGTGGGGTGAGTACTGTTCTCTGTCCCTCTGTGGGGTGAGTACTGTTCTCTGTCCCTCTGTGGGGTGTAGGTACAAACGTGTTCTATTTGCTGACAAGGGGTAGACTTGCTAATATCTTTTTGCTCCCATTAGGAGTCAAAGTGGCGCCCGTTCATGCTGAAGCCCCTTCCCTCCCCTCTGATGAAACCTGTTCTAGTCTTTGTCAACCCCAAGAGTGGAGGCAACCAGGTAAGTTAACCTATGATTCCTGACTTATAACCCTAACTGCTGTCCCACAAACCCCTAGCTACCGTAATCCCTGACCCCTGACCCTAACATCCTTCTTTCTCCGTGTCTCAGGGTACTAAGGTGTTACAGATGTTTATGTGGATCCTGAACCCTCGCCAGGTGTTTGATCTCTCCCAGGGAGGGCTCAGAGAGGCGTGAGTACCACGCCCTGCATGCTACAATCTATTTCCCACACACTACACCCTATACACTATTTCCTACACCCTAACCTCTGTACGTCATGTCTCCCAGGTTGGAGTTATACAGGAAAGTGCCAAACCTGCGTATCCTGGCCTGTGGAGGGGACGGGACGGTGAGAGAATGAACATGTTATTACTGTTTTACTTCAATTCAACTGCTATTACGTCTGTCTGTCTGTCTGTCTGTCTGTCTGTCTGTCTGTCTGTCTGTCTGTCTGTCTGTCTGTCTGTCTGTCTGTCTGTCTGTCTGTCTGTCTGTCTGTCTGTCTGTCTGTCTGTCTGTCTGTCTGTCTGTCTGTCTGTCTCAATGACTCTGTATGTTTTCAGTGCTACTGTCAGGGGTATTCAACTTTTACCCCACGAGATCCGAAACCTTTTGGTTTTCTGTTAATTTTGCTAATTAATTGGACACACCTGGTGTCCCAGATCTAAATCAGTCCCTGATTACAGGGGAACAATGAAAAAAGCAATGGAACTGGCTTCGAGGTCCAGAGTTGAGTTTGAGGGTGCTTGATGATAGACAGTGCAAATGTGTTACTGTGTGTGAACACAGCTCCCCCTGGTGGCAAGACACACACACACACACACACACACACACACACACACACACACACACACACACACACACATACATAGTTAACATGTATGAACATGTCCCAGGACCTATACATTATTCAGAGCATTAATGAACTTCATTAACAGAGCCCCATCTCACTCTCTCTCTCTTTCTCTCTCTCTCTTTCTCTCTCTCTCACCTTTTCTCGGCTTAGGTGGGGTGGATCCTGTCTGCTCTGGATGAGTTAGGAATGACCCCCCATCCGCCTGTAGCTGTACTTCCTCTGGGGACAGGAAATGATCTCGCCAGGACTCTCAACTGGGGAGGGGTAAGCTGCCCTTTGTGTGTGGATGTGCGTGCACTGGGGTGTCATCCACTCATTATTTTAGAGGGGGCAAGAGGAACATGAGGATGGAGGGGGGGGTTGTCCGGAGAGGGGCTGGAATTGTGTACTTTTCAAACACTTGAAACACCTTTTCCCTGCAACCTAGAGCGATAATCAGTATGCCTAATTCTATGCAACAAACAAAATACAGTGTGTATATTATTCTGCATAGGTAATCTAATTGTACGTCTTTACCTGTTCAAATGTCATTTTAATGAATGTTGCACATCGATTCTTCAGGAACATTTATGCCTTAGGAGTTTAGTACTACTGTCACACTGGTGTATAGTGTCATAAGGCATTTTCATATTTTCTCAAGTCTCGCAACCTTGCCAGCAGGCCTGCCAGCTAAGATGGCCAGACAAGCTACACCAACTTGATTGGTAGCCTGAAATGCCTCGGTGGCTAGTAATGAGGTCGGGTGATTGGTGAACCTAGCTGGCTAGCTAAAACCTACTTCATTACATTGCTAGGTGGCCAGGAGAATAGGGGGTCGGGCTACTCTTTGGCTGGTCCAGTCGGTGTGACCCCCTCCGCCAAATACCCGCTGGCAGATCTTTCTTTATAAACAATTTGGATAAAACGTGGGCTTAAAAATGAAGCTAAGTAATGAATTCAACGTGTAAAAAGCAGAGGGGGGCACGTGCCCATTGTGTCCTCCCTGCATGTGTGCATCTCATTATGTTTTGTACGGTATACATTTCCCTCTGTCTGACTCTGACCCTATACAGTCACCTTGCTAACTACAGCACAGTCAAACACAGTGGACTCTGTCTTACTGAAATAACTCACGTTGTACTGCAGCTGTAATTATAGTGGGGCTCGTTGTAGGTGTTGTCTTGTTCTCTTTGAGTCTGTGGCTCTTTTAGACTGTCCTTTTCGTCGCTGCTGCTCGGTCTGCCTGTCCTGTTTTATCAGCACACAGCCTGTCCTCTCGGTTCCCCTGCACCTTGCCACAGCGCCTATGTGTGTGTGTGTGTGTGTGTCTGTGTGTCCTGTTGATGAGAGTGCTGCTGTCATCAGCACGTTCGCTGACACAAAAGCTAAGAGTGTGTGTGTAGGTGATGTGAAACAGCCTTTGTTTGGCACTCACTCTCTCTCTCTCTCTCTCTCTCTCTCTCTCTCTCTCTCTCTCTCTCTCTCTCTCTCTCTGTCTCTCTCTCTCTCTTTGTGTGTATGTTGTGTGTGTGCGTGCGTGCGTGTTTGTGTATGTCTGTATCCTGTTGGTGAGAGTGCTACTTTCTCTGACACAAATTGCCTGAATCAGTTGTAAAGATGTTTGTGCGTGTGTGCATGTGTGTGTGGGTGTGTGTGCACTAAGGCTAATTAGCAGTAGCTCTAATGAGCGTCGCCTAAATATAAACAAGTTCTCTCTGAACCACACATAGGGGGGGCAGAGATTGAGAGAGAGAGAGAGGAAACACTTCCAGGCTCTTGGGGAGGAGAGGAGGGATGTGTATATCAAGGGTTATTAGCCATGATTAAAATTCATTACAGACAACAACATCAAATCTGCATGGAAATAACATTCAGCTGCTAAGAGGAGAAGAGAAGAGAAAAGAGACGAGGGAGAGAGAGAGAGTATGAGGGAGAGAGAGTATGAGGGAGGGAGAGTATGAGGGAGAGTATGAGGGAGGGAGAGTATGAGGGAGGGAGAGTATGAGGGAGAGAGAGTATGAGGGAGGGAGAGTATGAGGGAGAGTATGAGGGAGGGAGAGTATGAGGGAGGGAGAGTATGAGGGAGAGAGAGTATGAGGGAGGGAGAGTATGAGGGAGAGAGAGTATGAGGGAGAGAGAGTATGAGGGAGGGAGAGTATGAGGGAGAGAGAGTATGAGGGAGGGAGAGTATGAGGGAGAGAGAGTATGAGGGAGAGAGAGTATGAGGGAGGGAGAGTATGAGGGAGGGAGAGTATGAGGGAGGGAGAGTATGAGGGAGGGAGAGTATGAGGGAGAGAGAGTCTGAGGGAGAGAGAGTATGAGGGAGAGAGAGTATGAGGGAGAGAGAGTATGAGGGAGAGAGTATGAGGGAGGGAGAGTATGAGAGAGGGAGAGTATGAGAGAGGGAGAGTATGAGGGAGGGAGAGTATGAGGGAGGGAGAGTATGAGGGAGGGAGAGTATGAGGGAGGGAGAGTATGAGGGAGAGTATGAGGGAGAGAGAGTATGAGGGAGAGTATGAGGGCGAGAGAGTATGAGGGAGAGAGAGTATGAGGGAGAGAGAGTATGAGGGAGAGAGAGTATGAGGGAGGGAGAGTATGAGGGAGGGAGAGTATGAGAGAGGGAGAGTATGAGGGAGGGAGAGTATGAGGGAGGGAGAGTATGAGGGAGGGAGAGTATGAGGGAGGGAGAGTATGAGGGAGAGAGAGTATGAGGGAGAGAGAGTATGAGGGAGAGAGAGTATGAGGGAGAGAGAGTATGAGGGAGAGATTGTTTGTCTGCCTCTCTTCAGCAGAAATAAGATGCGCCGAGGACGTCTCAAGTCTAGAGCCGCCGCTTTCAAGGAGCGGGACACTAATCCGGACACTTACAAGTTATCCCGCTACGACTTCCAGTTGCTCAGGTCCTCTAAAAGTTCTACAGTTGCACCTTTGTGAGCATCTTGATTGGCTGCGTCACCGCCTGGTACGGCAACTGCAAGGCATCCGACCGCAAGGCGCTACAGAGGGTGGTGAGTACGGCCCAGTGCACCATGTGGCCGAGCTCACTGGAGCCTGGACCTGTATACCAGGCGGTGTCAGGGGAAGGCCCAAACAATTGTCAAAGACTCCATCCACCCCAAGCCATAGACTGTTCTCTCTGCTACCTCATGGCAAGTGGTACCGGTGTACCAAGTCTGGAACCAACAGGACCCTGAACAGCTTCTACCCCCAAGCCATAAGGCTGCTTAACAAGACTGCTGAATAGCTAATCAAATGGCTACCCGGACTACCAGCATTGACCCTTTTCTTTAACTAACTCTCTTGCACGGACTCTATGCCCACACTCTGGACTCTACCCACACACTGGACTCTACCCACACACTGGACTCTACCCACACTCTGGACTCTACCCACACTCTGGACTCTACCCACACACTGGACTCTACCCACACTCTGGACTCTACCCACACACTGGACTCTACCCACACTCTGGACTCTACCCACACACTGGACTCTACCCACACTCTGGACTCTACCCACACACTGGACTCTACCCACACTCTGGACTCTACCCACACACTGGACTCTACCCACACACTGGACTCTACCCACACACTGGACTCTACCCACACACTGGACTCTACCCACACACTGGACTCTACACACACACTGGACTCTACACACACACTGGACTCTACCCACACACTGGACTCTAGACACACACTGGACTATACAGACACACTGGACTCTACACACACACTCACCCATACTTACACATATCCACCTCAGGCGCCCACACACACACATAACATGCGCACATGTGCACACTGACAAACACACACACACACACACACACACACACACACACACACACACACACACACACACACACACACACACACACACTTTCACACTCACCACGTACGCTGCTGCTACTGCGTCACATACGCTGCGGCCACAACTCAGTGTATTGTCTATCCTGTTGCCTCGTCACTTCACCCCTACCTATATGTACATTCCGTAGCTACCTCAGTGACATCGTGGCCCTGCACATTGACTCAGTACTGGTGCTCCCTGTATTTAGCATGTTGTTTCTGCTCTCTATTCGTCTTTTTTCACTGTGTATCTATCCCCCGTGTCACTATTTCTATTTGATTTTCCACCCCGATCTTTATCTTAAACTCTGCGTTTTTGGAAAAGGACCCGCTAGTAAGCGTTCCACTGTCAGTCTACACCTGTTGTCTACGAAACATGTGACAAATAAGGTTTGATTTGCTTGTAACATTTTGCTCACTACGGTGGCAACAAGAGAAGAATCCACTGCAGCACATGTGTTCGGGTTGCTGTATGTGATGCCTCAGCTGTGTTGGAACTGCTGGTTATTACCGTGACAGAGAGACTGGCATAATAGGTACTTATTTCCATAAAAGCCCTTCATTATTCTGTCACTGTCTTTGTGTGTGTGTGTGTGTGTGTGTGTGTGTGTGTGTGTGTGTGTGCGTGCGTGCGTGCGTGCGTGTACGTCTGTGTACATGCACGTGCGTGCATGTGTGTCCACCCGTCTGACGGTGTAGGTGGTAAGCAGTCTGACCTCGGTGTCCTGGATAAGTCACTCTCATTCTCTTTCGAACACTTGAAATGCTATTATTGTCGTGGTCCCATTCCACTTGTCTCTGGCTTCAGTTTAAAGGAATTGAAATTAGCTCCGTTTACCTGAAGTAACATGTCTCTCTCTCTCTCTCTCTCTCTGTAGGGTTATAACCTGTCTCTCTCTGTAGGGTTATAACCTGTCTCTCTATGTAGGGTTATAACATGTCTCTCTCTGTAGGGTTATAACCTGTCTCTCTATGTAGGGTTATAACATGTCTCTCTCTCTCTCTCTCTCTCTGTAGGGTTACAACATGTCTCTCTCTGTGTAGGGTTACAACCTGTCACTCTCTGTGTAGGGTTACAACCTGTCTCTCTCTGTAGGGTTATAACCTGTCACTCTATGTAAGGTTATAACATGTCTCTCTCTCTCTCTCTCTCTCTGTAGGGTTACAACATGTCACTCTCTGTGTAGGGTTACAACCTGTCTCGTTATGTGTAGGATTATTACCTGTCTCTCTGTGTAGGGTTATAACCT
This sequence comes from Oncorhynchus keta, assembly GCF_023373465.1. Lineage (NCBI taxonomy): Eukaryota > Metazoa > Chordata > Actinopteri > Salmoniformes > Salmonidae > Oncorhynchus > Oncorhynchus keta. The sequence goes on along the minus strand of NC_068433.1, from coordinate 40,270,512 downwards.
GTCACTTTCTGTGTAGGGTTATAACCTGTCGCTCTCTGTGTAGGGTTACAACATGTGTCTCTCTGTGTAGGGTTATAACTTGTCTCTCTCTGTGTAGGGTTATAACATGTCTCTCACTGTAGGGTTATAACCTGTCACTCTCTGTGTAGGGTTATAACCTGTCACTCTCTGTGTAGGGCTATAACCTGTCTCTCTCTGTGTAGGGTTATAACCTGTCTCTTTATGTGTAGGATTATAACATTTCTTTCTCTGTGTTGGGTTATAACCTGTCTCTCTCTGTGTAGGGTTATAACCTGTCTCTCTCTGTGTAGGGTTATAATCTGTGTTGCTCTGTGTAGGGTTACAACCTGTCTCTTTATGTGTAGGATTATTACCTGTCTCTCTCTGTGTAGGGTTATACAGACGAGCCGGTGTCCAAGGTACTGTGTCAGGTGGAGGATGGCTCTGTGGTGCAGCTAGACAGATGGAACCTTCAGGTGGAGAGAAGCCCCGCCCAGCCGGAGGAGGGCACACAGAAGGTCTGTCTGGGGTCAGAGGTTAGGGGTCAGAGGGGAGGGGTGAATGGTCAAGGGAGGGATCAGTGGTACGGCTGTCTCATGGTCTGAGTGATATGGACAGTGAGTTCAACCTTATTTAAACTGATTTTGTACCTCTTTTGTGCGCTCCCCTCTTTTTCACTCTGCATCTCTCTGTATGTCTCCAGCTCCCACTGAACGTGTTCAACAACTACTTCAGCCTGGGCTTCGACGCCAACGTCACACTGGAGTTCCACGAATCCAGAGGTGAGCAGTACTGTCTCTCGGGACCAGAAGCATCGTTCCTTTAGCTGTCTGACCACAGTAGGACACAGACTCTAACTGTTGTACCTCCTCCTCCCTGCAGAGGCCAACCCTGAGAAGTTCAACAGTCGCTTTCGCAACAAGATGTTCTATGCAGGGGTGAGTACCCGACAGACTTAACACCACATTACTGAATGGGGCGAGGGGGGAGAGGGGATGAGGAGAGGGATGTGGAGGGATTTGGAGGGAGGGAATAGAGAGAGGGAGAAAGGCGTATATAGAATGTAACGAGTTGTCTCTGCTTCCTGTCAGGCTGCGTTCTCCGACTTCCTCCAGAGGAGCTCCAGGGATTTGTCTAAACACGTTAGAGTGGTGGTGAGTGTCTCACGCACGCACACACACACACACACACACACACACACACACACACACAAGGATCTGCTCAAACCAGGCTGTCAGAGTGGTGGTGAGTGTCTCACACACACACACATGCACGCACGCACACGCACACACACACACACACACACGCAAGGATCTGCTCAAACCAGGCTGTCAGAGTGGTGGTCAGTGTCACACACAAACACACACACACACAAAAGGATCTGCTCAAACCAGGCTGTCAGAGTGGTGGTGAGTGTCACACACACACACACACACACACACACACACACACACACACACACACACACACACACACACACACACACACACACACACACACACACACACACACACACACACACACACACACACATACACACAGAGTGTCACAGGCTGACAGTTTGGTTAAGAGGGCCCTGACGGCCTGATAATCAACCTGCCACTGGACAGGTCCCTGGCTCAGGAACTGGAATCTCTCTACATTCAATTACTGGATTCAGTGAAACCTCTTTTTCTCTGTCCCAGTGTGACGGGACGGATCTCACTGCTAAGATCCAGGAGCAGAAGTTCCAGTGCATCGTCTTCTTAAACATCCCCAGGTAGCTATTCAACCCACCCAGGTGACCTTGTGTCTATCTGACACTGTTGGTAGATCTGTGGTCTGTTCATAACCTGCCCCATAGTTTTATGCATGCAGCGTACTCCGGGTTTTTTGTGATGGTGTTTGAGGATTATGTGTGTTTTTAAAGTGTGTGTGTGTGTGTGTGTGTGTGTGTGTGTGTGTGTGTGTGTGTGTGTGTGTGTGTGTGTGTGTGTGTGTGTGTGTGTGTGTGTGTGTGTGTGTGTGTGTGTGTGTGAAGGTACTGTGCGGGCACCATGCCGTGGGGAACACAGGAGACCACCGGGACTTTGAGCCTCAGCGCCATGACGACGGCTGTATTGAAGTCATCGGCTTCACCATGTCCTCCCTTGTGAGTGTGTGTGTGTGAGTGAGTGTTTGTTTTAGAGTGTGTGTGTGCGTGCGTGCGTGTGCGTACGTGTGTGTGTGAGAGTGTGTTTGACTATACAAAATGGTGTAATTCCTCTTCCTGTCCCCTAGGCGGCACTGCAGGTAGGAGGTCATGGTGAGAGGCTGCACCAGTGTAGAGAGGTGACTCTGACCACCTTTAAGACCATCGCTGTACAGGTGAGATATCACACAGGCCAACACTAAATGGATACAACACAGGCCCATACTACAGATATATAACACAGGCCCACACTAGCGATCGAACCAATGATGTAGATAAACCCTGGATTGCTGATACTATTTATTGGCCAGTGAGAGGCTTTGAAGCCACCGATCGGCCATATTGGCACTCCCCAGGAGGAGCAGTCCTCCATAGGAATGAATGGAATTCATGGAATTAGAAGATTAAGGCATTTTAAACTCAAATACTTCTACTTCTATTAAATTGAACTCAAAGTAAATGAAAAGTCATTATTACCTAAAATGTTTGTGTGGTATGACTCCAAACTAAAGGAGAAGTCACAGCAACACATTTAAAAAAAAAAGTTATTATAAGAAATTGCAGTTAGATTAAAAAATAAAAAATATGAATAATATCTTTGTTTTTGCATGTACATTGAGTGATTAATCTTATGCTACAGATAAATAACATACATTTTTCTAAACAAATCCAATAATTTAGTTAGATTTTTTTGCACCTGTTACTGAAATGGTTGTTGAAGTTGCTTACGTCTCCTCACACTGTACTGAACCCTTGCAGTCATTATGAAAGCAGGCTGCGGGTGAATAAAACTGTTGGATATCTTAACTCTGGCTGGATTAAAATAGGAATTACACATCACTTTGCAAGCATGCATAATGTGGGTTGCAAAATTCAGGAACATTTTCCAGGTTTTCCAGAAATCCCAGTTGGAAGATTCCTGGAAATCCTTCAACCAGGTTTTTTAGAAAATGTGGGAATTTTGGGAAAGTTACTGGAACTTTCAGGCCTGATGTGGCCTGTAAACCATGAGTTTCAGGCCACTGTATTAGGATAGAGCTAGGCCTCAAAATAAGGTCTCATGTGATGTATTGTCATTTAATTATAATGGTAACATTCAACTATGAACTCACTTGAAGGCCACAGGACTGTAATGAACAAATTCAACAACCATGCCTCTGTCACTAACAAACACAGTCATGGGTGGTAACTGCGATTCACTTAAAAAGTCAAGGCACACTGGAAAATTATATTGGAGGCGTGGCTTAGTAAGAGTGTTACGTGTTTCTGTTACGTAATCAAATCTGGAACCTCTAGGGTCGCAGTGACTCATTCGGTTTGAGTAATGACTACAAAATCACTCTCAGGAACTTTACTCAGATAAATGAAGTGCAACGGGTTTCCTCCAAGGTTTTGAGTACTGACAACACCCCTCCCCCCGTTCATGAAAATGGATCGCTGCTACAGATAGTACAGTGAGTCACGTGACCGTGACTTGCTATATAAAGCAGGCAGACAGGCATTGAGGCATTCAGTTACTGTTCAATTGAACGTTAGAATGGGCAAAACGAGTGACCTAAGCGACTTTGAGCGAGGTATGATCGTCAGTGCCAGGCACGCCGGATCCAGTATCTCAGAAATCGGCCCGCCCTCCTGGGCTTTTCAAGCACGAGGGTGTCTAAGGTTTACAGAGAATGGTGCGACAAACAAAAAACATGCAGTCAGCAGCAGCTCTGATGGCGAAAACAGCTTGTTGATGAGAGAGATTTAAGGAGAATGGCAAGAATCTTGCACGCTAACAGGAGGGCCAAACAGACAGGTGTATAACGCAGGCCCATGCTGTAGAGATACAACACAGGCCCATGCTGTAGAGATACAACACAGGCCCATGCTGTAGAGATACAACACAGGCCCATGCTGTAGAGATACAACACAGGCCCATGCTGTAGAGATACAACACAGGCCCATGCTGCAGAGATACAACACAGGCCCATGCTGCAGAGATACAACACAGGCCCATGCTGCAGAGATACAACACAGGCCCATGCTGTAGAGATACAACACAGGCCCATGCTGTAGAGATACAACACAGGCCCATGCTGTAGAGATACAACACAGGCCCATGCTGCAGAGATACAACACAGGCCCATGCAGGCCCATGCTGCAGAGATACAACACAGGCCCATGCTGCAGAGATACAACACAGGCCCATGCTGCAGAGATACAACACAGGCCCATGCTGCAGAGATACAACACAGGCCCATGCTGCAGAGATACAACACAGGCCCATGCTGCAGAGATAGAACACAGGCCCATGCTGCAGAGATAGAACACAGGCCCATGCTGCAGAGATAGAACACAGGCCAATGCTGCAGAGATAGAACACAGGCCCATGCTGCAGAGATAGAACACAGGCCCATGCTGCAGAGATAGAACACAGGCCCATGCTGCAGAGATACAACGCAGGCCCATGCTGCAGAGATACAACGCAGGCCCATGCTGTAGAGATACAACGCAGGCCCATGCTGCAGAGATACAACGCAGGCCCATGCTGTAGAGATACAACACAGGCCCATGCTGTAGAGATACAACACAGGCCCATGCTGTAGAGATACAACACAGGCCCATGCTGTAGAGATACAACACAGGCCCATGCTGTAGAGATACAACACAGGCCCATGCTGTAGAGATACAACACAGGCCCATGCTGTAGAGATACAACACAGGCCCATGCTGTAGAGATACAACACAGGCCAATGCTGCAGAGATACAACACAGGCCCATGCTGTAGAGATACAACACAGGCCCATGCTGTAGAGATACAACACAGGCCCATGCTGTAGAGATACAACACAGGCCCATGCTGCAGAGATACAACACAGGCCCATGCTGTAGAGATACAACACAGGCCCATGCTGTAGAGATACAACACAGGCCCATGCTGTAGAGATACAACGCAGGCCCATGCTGCAGAGATACAACACAGGCCCATGCTGCAGAGATACAACGCAGGCCCATGCTGCAGAGATACAACGCAGGCCCATGCTGCAGAGATAGAACACAGGCCCATGCTGCAGAGATACAACACAGGCCCATACTGCAGAGATAGAACACAGGCCCATGCTGCAGAGATACAACGCAGGCCCATGCTGCAGGCCCATGCTGCAGAGATACAACGCAGGCCCATGCTGCAGAGATACAACGCAGGCCCATGCTGCAGAGATACAACACAGGCCCATGCTGCAGAGATACAACACAGGCCCATGCTGCAGAGATACAACACAGGCCCATGCTGCAGAGATACAACACAGGCCCATGCTGCAGAGATACAACACAGGCCCATGCTGCAGAGATACAACACAGGCCCATGCTGCAGAGATACAACGCAGGCCCATGCTGCAGAGATACAACGCAGGCCCATGCTGCAGAGATACAACGCAGGCCCATGCTGCAGAGATACAACACAGGCCCATGCTGCAGAGATACAACGCAGGCCCATGCTGCAGAGATACAACGCAGGCCCATGCTGCAGAGATACAACGCAGGCCCATGCTGCAGAGATACAACGCAGGCCCATGCTGCAGAGACACAACCCCAAGTCAGAATGTATTTGATATGCAGAGTGTGTGTCTGTGTGTCCGTGTGCACATGTGTGTAGGTGGATGGAGAGCCGTGTCGCTTGGCCCCCTCAACCCTCCGGATCTCCCTACGCAACCAGGCCAACATGGTACAGAAGAGCAAGAGACGCACCTCAGTACCCCTGCTCAATGAGTGAGTCACACACACACACCAAGGATATAGGCCAATATAGCACTAGGTATCAAGACCTCACTGCCCTAACTCAACGAGTGAACCACACACACACTCTCTAAAGAGAATGGCTGGAGGACTGGCAGGTAGCCTAGCGGTTGAGACCATTAACCGAGCGGTCACCGGTTCGAATCCCCGAGCTGACTCGGTGAATCACGCACACATCCTTCTCCCTGTGGAACTAGGCCAGGGTAAAGTCCTCCGAGTCCTGCCCTAGCGACTGAGTCACATAACTCCCCAGGGCTACAGAACGGACACTATGAATGTGTCTAAGTGTACGTTTACACCGATTATGATAACCAGTGCTCGATTTTTGATGCCGTGGCTGCATTCTGTTGGGAAGAAGCATATACACCAAGGGGATACGGGGTCAAACGAGGCGCTGCCTCAGTGTAACATCTGTCAAGGTGTAAACTCACTGCTGAGGTCCGCACACTCGCTCACAGTTCATTTTCTTGGTTTTATTCAGGGCTTCGTCTCATCATATTTCACTTCACACTGTTAGTTTGTCCTCTGACCGTCTGTTCCGCTTACTACCTACCACCTGTTAGCAGATCGTCCCAACAGCACTAATGCCTGTGTGTGTATCTAGCTGCCCTTGTGTGTGTGTGTGTGTGTGTGTGTGTGTGTTGCTCTTTACTCAGTGTGGTTCTACTCAGCTACAGTAACTAAAGCTGTGCCTGGTTGTTGCCTTAGTGTTCTGCAATTACCACTCTAGTCTGTCATGGGCTTCATCCATGTCTTCATCATCTGCTGTCTTTTTCGTCTTTTCTTTCTTCACCTCACCTTCGTGTCTGCTCCTCTCTCTTTCCTTGATATTTACCCAACTCCCCTCTGGGTCTGTCCCCCCCCCGCACTTGCCCCGCCCCGCCCTGTTGTGTGTGCGTGCACGACTGCAGTATTCAGAAAGTGTGTGCAGCAGACCTGCGCCGCCTTTCTGCTCCCCCTGACTCCTTCTCTGTGTAAGTACTTTAACCCGGCGAAAGTGTCTGAGAGAGTGTCTGAGAGAGTGTCTGAGAGAGTGTCTGAGAGAGTGTCTGAGAGAGTGTCTGAGAGCGTGTCTGAGAGAGTGTCTGAGAGAGTGTCTGAGAGAGTGTCTGAGAGAGTGTCTGAGAGAGTGTCTGAGAGAGTGTCTGAGAGAGTGTCTGAGAGAGTGTCTGAGAGAGTGTCTGAGAGAGTGTCTGAGAGCGTGTCTGAGAGAGTGTCTGAGAGAGTGTCTGAGAGAGTGTCTGAGAGAGTGTCTGAGAGAGTGTCTGAGAGAGTGTCTGAGAGCGTGTCTGAGAGAGTGTCTGAGAGAGTGTCTGAGAGAGTGTCTGAGAGAGTGTCTGAGAGAGTGTCTGAGAGCGTGTCTGAGAGCGTGTCTGAGAGCGTGTCTGAGAGAGTGTCTGAGAGAGTGTCTGAGAGCGTGTCTGAGAGCGTGTCTGAGAGAGTGTCTGAGAGAGAGAAACATAGAGAGAAACAGAGTGAGAAGAAGAGAGTTGAGTTATTTGTTTGTGTTTGCGCTCGTGTGTCGAGCACCGTGTGCAGTAAGTGGGTCTAACGTCGAAAGTATATGGTGGCCGCTGCATGCTGGACCCTTTCTAACCTGCCGGTGTGCTGTCTCCTAGTGTCTGTCTCTGTGGGAGTCCACCCTGTCCTGCTCTGTGCTCTGTGCTGTTGTGGCTACAGTACATGTAGCACAGTGTAATCTATCCTGGCACTGCTAGATCGCAATCAATGGAAAAAAAAGAAAAATACACACATCCTGTTTGTTTCCGGTACTGAAGAGAATGAAATTGAATAAAGAAATAAGTCATGTTGTTTGAGACGTTTCAACGTGCGCGTGTGCGTGTTCCTCCAGCCCCCATGCTGTCCCCGAGCGCCTCCGCCTCAGAGTCAACCGGATCAGTCTGCAGGACCACGACAGGCTACAGTTCGACAAGGAACGACTCCGAGACATCTGTGAGTGTGTGTCTGCGTGTCTTCGTTGAAGCGTCCATCAAATCAAGTCAAATGTTATTGGTCACATGCACGTGCAGTAATATCTAACGATTTCACAACAATACACACAATACACACAAATCTAAATAAAGAAATGTCATTAAGAATATATAAATATATGGATGAGCAATGTCAGAGCGGCATAGACTAAGATACAGTAGATAGTATATACATATGAGATGAGTAATACAAAATATGTAAACAAAAGTAAAGTGGCCAGTGATTTCAAGTCTATGTATAGGCAGCAGCCCCTAATCTCCATGTGTGTGTCCTGCGTGTGTGTGTGTGTTGCAGCGATCGCCGTGGGGATTGTGGTGGTGAGAGGGGACTGTGACCTGGAGACCTGCAGACTCTACATAGACAGGCTACAGGAGGTGAGAACACACACAGACACGTGACACACTTGCACACGCACACACACACACACACACTCGCGCCAATATGATTTGACTTTGACGATTGTTCTATTTTCTGAGACACTGCTGGGCTCTCCTGTTTCTAACAGGATCTTCATCAGGCTCCATCTGCTGGCCACCGAGTGCATTACCAGGTTCTTGTCCGTCTACCTTTCCATCTACTATATCTGACTATGTTATCAGTGAGTCGCTATTGAACCCTTCCCTCCCCTTTCTGTAGGATGAGTGTCGAGTTCTACCGCGACCTGGCTCCGCCCACAGGCTGTCCCCCAACTGGAGCTTCCTGGACTGTGAGTGACATCAGTCAGTGACGTCACTCACTTAGGAGTCAAAACATGAATCAGCATTTCTGTAAATGTGCCAGAGCTTTGGCCTACTTGTGTATACACACATCTCCATCCGTTATTCCTTATGTGAAGTGGGACTCTAAAGTCCCTGCATAAGGTTTGTTTAGCGCGGTTTAACTGTGTGACTATAGGACAGTAAAACGGTTCTCCCCTTTCACATCATCTCTCTAAACCAAGTCTCCTGTCTCCAGCTACGTCCACAGACCGTTTCTACCGCATAGACAAGGCCCAGGAGCACCTGCACTATGTGACGGAAATCTGCCAGGAAGAGGTGTTTATCCTGGACCACGATGGACTTGCGGGGGCACCGGCCACAGGCATGCCTGACCTGGTGGTGGAGCCCAACTCTGGGTGAGAGACAGAGGGAGCGAGAGAGACACACACACACACACACACACACACACACACACACAACTCTGACGTTATTTCATGTTGAGAGTCGCAGTCCTTATCATCTATTTGTTTCTCTGGTACAGGAGCCCTCTGACGTCTGAGGAACAAGGTGGGATATTTTACGTATTTTGAGAGAAGAACATTTCTAAAAACCCATGATGTTCCTCGATAGAAACCCCTCTCTTACAATGGGAGTGATTCCTGTTAACTCTCGCGTAACCCTATAACATTGTCAAACTGATAGTGGTGTGTGTGTGTTTGTGTGTGTGTGTGTGTTTTTTAGCACTGCTGACGGCTGCCTCCTCTGGGGACCTGACTACGGTTAGATACCTCGACCGTCTCCCTAGCAAACATCTGACTGTCTTACTAGAAATAGCTCAAAAGCCATTTCCGGTAATATGCACTACTGAAGTCGATACAGACGTTTCTCTCATAGCTGTGTTCTTCCTGTCTCGCTTTCAGTTGTCGGGCAGCTTCTTTCGCGGGACCAGCCTCCTGGTGAGGGATTCTACTGGTTGTAGTGCACTACACCTGGCCTCTCAGCACGGACACACTGAAGTGGTCCGCTTCATACTGGAGCACGGTGAGTGTGTGTGTGTTGCTTTTCATTGCATCCGTCAAATGAGATTTTTTGCAAACCTCGGATGTTTGCTAAAAATGTTTGCTCTGTTTATTTAATTTTAGGGTCAAAGGTGCTCCTGGATTTAACCAACAGAGAAACGTAAGTCGCCCACTGTCTTATGGCTTTGTTGTCTATCTGACGGTCTAACGTTGAAGAATGAATCTTGTTTCTGTGCCTAAAGTAACTTTGCTGTACCTCAACCGGATCAGGCAGCCTGTAGCTTGCGTGAAGTGTGTGCCCCTGTGTGTTTTCAGAGGAGATACTGCCTTGCACAAAGCGGCCTCTCGGAAGCATCACGCTGTGTGTCGTCTTCTCATGGACTCCGGAGCTTCCCTCATCAAGACCAACTTCAAGGTTAGAACCTCACATACCACAGATAGACGGACGGACGGATGGACGGGACGGGACGGGATGGGACGGGACGGGACAGGACATGCACAGTACACACTTTACACACACACACACTTGTACCGCACCGCACAGACACACACACTTGCACACACGAAGGCAAGCTCGCACATAAGAGAGAGTTTGTTTAATGGAGTGTAAGTAACCACACACCTGTGTGTCTGTGTGTGTTCACAGGGTAAGACCCCAGTAGAGCAAGCTTGTGATGCGGGGGACCAAGAGCTGGCCTCCTACCTGACCAGCAAACAGCTCCCTACCACTGTCTCCCACGAAGATCTAGAGACTGCTGTATGAGAGAAGAGAAGAGAAGAGAAGAGAAGAGAAGACAAGAGAAGACAAGAGAAGACAAGAGAAGACAAGAGAAGACAAGAGAAGACAAGACAAGACAAGACAAGACAAGACAAGACAGAGAAGACTTCACATGGAGAGAGGGGAGGACAGAGAGAAGAGGATGAGAGATGGAGGAGAGAGGTAAGCCCCCTTCACCTCCATAGATTGACTGAGGGATGGACAGACAGCAGCAGCCTGATGCGCTTTAGACTCTGTTCTATCCTGCACAGGAAAATGTTTCATCGAAATTATTGTTTATTATTGCTTTTATTTATTTATTGATTGATTGTAAACGTATGGGAGTGTTGGGGTATGGAGTTGCCTGTTGTTCACTGAATGCCACGGTCTGGGCTAGGTTAGGGTTCAGGGGGTTAGGGGTCAGGGATCAGAGGTGAGGGTTCGCAGACACACAGACCCTCTCTCAGTGCGGCCCTGCAGCCTTACATACTGTACCAACGCGGTTCAACCACGGTTAAACCGCGTACATAGTTTCAATGTATGTATTTCCCAGAAGGCCTTTGTGAATCATTCAGACGTGTGCCAACGACACGCAGCACTGTGAGGCAGGGACAGCACCCCGCACCCTCCATACTACTACCACTGCTACATTAGGATACCACTACTGCTATCCCAACAACACTGCTCGGCTTGTAGACAACCAATTCTAAGCCTCCACAACCCCCCCCCCTGGTGGCCAGTATGGGACTGAGATGAGTGGACAGACAGCTAGGCAGACAAAGAAAAGAGACGGACTGATTCTTCATTCAGCCCCGGGGACCCATTACACACCTGACCTAGAGCTCTACCCGAGCAGCATGTACATACCTACAGAATGTGTGTGTGTGTGTGTGTGTGTGTGTTTGTGTGTTCAGTTCTTTTAGACTTGCGTGTGCGTGCATATGCGTGTTTGTGTGATGCAGAGACAGAGGGGGAGTGTGTGTGTGTGTGTGTGTGTGTGTGTGTGTGTGTGTGTGTGTGTGTGTGTGTGTGTGTGTGTGTGTGTGTGTGTGTGTGTGTGTGTGTGTGTGTGTGTGTGTGTGTGTTCAGTTCTTTTAGACTTGCGTGTGCGTGCATATGCGTGTTTGTGTGATGCAGAGACAGAGGGGGAGTGTGTGTGTGTGTGTGTGTTTGTGTGTTCAGTTCTTTTAGACTTGCGTGTGCGTGCATATGCGTGTTTGTGTGATGCAGAGACAGAGGGGAGTGTGTGTATGTTTGTGTGATGCAGAGACAGAGGGGGAGTGTGTGTGTGTGTTTGTGTGTTCAGTTCTTTTAGACTTGCGTGTGCGTGCATATGCGTGTTTGTGTGATGCAGAGACAGAGGGGGTGTGTGTGTGTGTGTGTGTGTGTGTGTGTGTGGGGGGGGCTGCTTGAGAGAGAATAGTAAAAAAAAAAATCTGAGCCATATTCAATGCAATATGAATGAATGATTTTTGTGCATTTCCCTATTCATGTTTACATTACATTAATGTTTTAACAGTGATTTATGGCACCAAGGAGTGTTGAATGTGCAATTTCTTACCGTGCTGGTGTGTGTGGCTGTGTTTCTGTTGTTGTGGACACCTCAAATGGGTGTGTTTAGTTTGGTTGACTTTATATGATTTAAACACTAAAACTACTGTTAGGTATTGTAAAAACAGCTGTAATGTGTTACGATGACTGTTCTGAAAACCAAGACAGATGTACTTTAGTACTTGACCTTGTTTTATTTATTCAGCGTCTACCAGTGGTCGAATATGACCAGGGAAATGTAAATGTTTTCATGTTGTTCTGCCTCCCTCCATCCCCCACTACCCTGCCTGGACGTGCTTAGCACCATAAACCATGGAGATAGACTGCGGAATCTAACTGAATATAACCCGTTTTAGCATGGACATTTCCATTAAGTTTTCAACCATTTTCTTTTAGTCAACTGGGTGGGGATTCCTATGGTTGGGACTTTCAGCCACTTCAAATTGGGTTGCCTATGGTTTGCAAATGGCTTTAAGATATATTACTGCCATCTAGTGGCCACAATAAATAAACGACACACAAGATTTTGTTCAGGATTCTAGAACTGCAGGTGGTGGTAAATTACCAATACTAGTTTTTGGCATTTTTTCAAATACAAATTGAGAAGAAAATTGACTACTCTAAAATGGAGATGCCCATGCAGTCACATATGCCATTTTGGCACAGATACAAAGATGAGTCCTCTATCTATCTCTATGAGACAAACATCCATTATTTATGATTATTGTGAATAAATTGGATATGATTTTGTATTATTTTGTGTTCTTTATTATTCAACATTGTTGTGCATGCCATTTTCCTTCCCTCCTTAGAAGTTGCTACCACATAATAATGGCATCACAAACTGGCATTATTATTATTATGTTATTATAATTGTTAAGATTTGAATAGTTTTATACCTAAGTATATGGGTAAGGTTTGAAATGTTTAATGGTTCTACTTTTGTTTTTGTATTTTTCAGACCATGGGATTACTTGAATGTTGTTATTTATTTTGTATTCTCTAAAAGTCGTATAGTGCTGCCTCTCACAACGTTTCCTGTGTTTTGATTGGTCATTGACGTGATGTCACAGTGAGGTCACAGTAATGAGGGCCTGTGAGGAGAGTCTCTTGAAGTCTCCCAACGTTCTTAGTGTCTGTGAAGATGAATTTGAACACTAGTGTGGTTGAATATCAAGGCAGCCTGCCCCTAACCCTAGGGAATAACCTTAGAGAACATAATAAGAGAACCTAGTGGGAATGCTGTATATTCAGTCTACTGAGAGACATTATCAGTAGTCAGTTAGTCTCCGCAGTGTGCCTGTTAGATAACCTGTAATGATAATGATTCAGACCGGTGTCTTGTGTCAAATACTCGAGGTGTGCTTTGCTTGTCTGGTATAATGGAACCAATAGAATAGTAGCAAAAGTGCAAACTCCACCCAACCTGCATGCTAGTCAAGCCAAATGAAGTGCACCTCAAGTATTTAACGAATCGGACCTAGGTCTGACCTTTAACCTCTTATAACCCAGTAATACAGGGCATTGATAAGGCCGGTACAGACATGGAGAGCAATAGCTGCTGGTCATACTGGGTACTACTACTTCTAGATTTCTTTAGCTTCTTATGAGTTTACACTGATTTCCCTCAATCCCCATTTCCCCCCCACAGGGATTGGTTAGTGCCATATTGAGTCTTTCGATGTTACAGTAACAAAGATGTTGCAGGTGTTACAAGGACTTTCTGAAATAATCGGACCTCAAACCAAAAACACTCTTCTCCCACAGATATCTTCCAACGGGGACTTAAAAGGTTTTCATCCAAAATCACTGTTGTTCAACTGTTAAATGTTCTGCAAGTTATTTGGGGAAATAAAATGACGTTTGAGAGGCATATAAAGCATGCCGGGGTGTACAATTGTAACATCTGAATAATCGTATAATTTTAGAAGAAGATTAAAGTTTTCATTGAAACATCTTGTTGCAGTGTCGTGGTTGTGTTCGTTTTAATCAACTGTTTGTAGGGTTTTGAAGAAGAAAGGAGGACCGAGGCACTTCTTCATATAACTCGTTAAAACGCTTTTATTTGTATGGCATGTTCAATGGAAACGACGCTGGCGCATTTCTGCTGCATGGCCTTCGTCAGGGAGCACAAATAAATGATAATACAACGTCCTCTTTTGAACAGCTGTTTCCAATCAACCCTGATTTGAAGAGGGAGGGGTTACATAAATCATTCCACTACACCGATTAAGCTGTGCTATGTAGATATGTTATCAAAAATGCAAATCAAGGCTAGAAGCATAAGAACCCCTAGAAAGGTATCTTGAATATGACTGGGCAAAGTGCTACGAATAAGAGAGTCGTCTATTTCATAGTGCAATAGAACACAGCAAACATGGACCAAAATAGTCTAAACATAGCTGAGGGCAATAGAGCAATAGAGCAATATGTCCACTAGATGACAGCAAAGATTTATTGGGTTTGTGCAATCCTGCCACCTACTGGATTGGAGTGGACTGGGAGTAAAAACATGTCCCAGCAGTCATACTCAAATGTACCATTAGATGACATGATAACTATAGATATCATGTCCACCCCACTTACAGAAATGCATATTCTCTCTATGGGAATGTCGAGTCTATGTGTGACCTATATACGTTATTTGAATGAATGATAGATTCTTCCTAGCACCCAATGGACAGAGAGGCTTTGTGCAGACCCTGATTGGGTTATTACTGTCCCTCCAAGGGTTGTAGTGTGATGGAGGTGAGGTCAGTCTCTTGTGTACTTGACCTCCATACAGAGTTGTACTGTGATTGATGACACCCAGGAAATGGGAGCTCACAGGGACAAACAGCCCCTGGAGACAAGGAGAGAAAAGGTGAGGGTGATAGCAGACAAATACAGTTGCAGTCGGAAGTTTACATACACCTTAGACAAATGCAGTTTTTCACAATTCCTGACATTTAATCAGAGTAAAAATTCCCTGTCTTAGGTCAATTAGGATCACCACTTTACTTTAAGAATGTGAAATATCAGAATAATATCAGGGAGAATAATTTATTTCACATTCTCTTTCTTTCATCACATTCCCAGTGTGTCAAGTTTACATACACTCAATTAGTATTTGGTAGCATTGCCTTTAAATTGTTTAACTTGGGTCAAACATTTCGGGTAGCCTTCCACAAGCTTCCCACAATAAGTTGGGTGAATTTTGGCCCATTCCTCCTTACAGTACCAGAGTCAGGTTTGTAGGCCTCCTTGCCCGCACATGCTTTTTCAGTTCTTCCCACACATTTTCTATAGGATTGAGGTCAGGGATTTATGATGGCCACTCCAATACCTTGACTTTGTTGTCCTTAAGCCATTTTGCCACAACTTTGTAAGTATTCTTGGGGTCATTGTTCATTTGGAAGGCCCATTTGCGACCAAGCTTTAACTTCCTGACTGATGTCTTGAGATGCTGCTTCAAGATATCCACATAATTTCCCTCCCTCATGATGCCATCTATTTTGTGAAGTGCACCAGTTCCTCCTGCAGCAAAGCACCACCTACAACATGATGCTGCCACCCCCGTGCTTCATGGTTGGGATGGTGTTCTTCGGCTTGCAAGCCTCCCCCTTTTTCCCCCATAATGATGGTCATTATGGCCAAAGAGTTATATTTTTGTTTCATCAGACCAGAGGACATTTCTCCAAAAAGTACAATCTTTGTCCCCATGTGCAGTTGCAAACTGCTGTCTTGCTTTTTTATGGCGGTTTTGGAGCAGTGGCTTATTCCTTGCTGAGTGTCCTTTCAGGTCATGTCAATATAGGACTCGCAGTTCTACTGTGGATATAGATTACTTTTTTTCCTCCAGCATCTTCACAAGGTCCTTTGCTGTTGTTCTGGGAATGATTTGCACTTTTCGCACCAAAGTACGTTCATCTCTAGGAGACAAAATCCGTCTCCTTCCTGAGTGGTATGACAGCTGCGTTGTCCCATGGTGTTTATACTTGCGTACTATTGTTTGTACAGATGAACGTGGTACATTCAGGCATTTGGAAATTGCTCCCCAGGATGAACCAGACTTGTGGAGGTCTACACTTTGTTTCTGAGGTCTTGGCTGATTTCTTTTGATTTTCCCACGATGTCAAGCAAAGCTACACTGAATTTGAAGGTCGGCCTTGAAATACATCCACAGGTACACCTCCAATTGACTCAAATTATGTAAATAAGCCTATCAGAAGCTTCTAAAGCCATGACACCCTTTTCTGGAATTTTCCAAGCTGTTTAAAGGCACAGCCAACTTAGTGTATGTAAACTTCTGACCCACTGGAATTGTGATACAGTGAATTATAAGTGAAATAATCTGTCTCTAAACAATTGTTGGAAAAATTACTTGCGGCATGCACAAAGTAGATGTCCTAACCGACTTGCCAAAACTATAGTTTGTTAACAAGAAATTTGTGGAGTGGTTGAAAAACAAGTTTTAATGACTGCAACCTAAGTGTATGTAAACTTACGACTTCAACTGTAGCTGAATTACTCTAGTTGAAATAAGGCATTTAGCAGTAGTGATGACAACATGTATTAATATGCATTACATTGGTGTGTGTGTGTGTGTATGTGCCTTTTTTGTTTTATTTGCACTGACATTCTTTCTCTGGGTCAATGCACGTTCACTGGGCTCTACCCACACACTCACAAATGCTACACTGACACTCCAACATATACACACACGTGCACACACACTGCATACGCTCACACACACAAAACACACACACACACACACGTTGACGTCCTTTCACACTCTTCACATACGCTGCTGTTACTCTTGTTTATTGTCGATCCTGTTTCCCTAGTCACTTTTACCCCTACCTACATGTACTTATTACCTCAATTACCTCAAATGCCTCATACCCCTGCACATTGACTCTGTACCGGTACTCCTTGTACATTGTCCCTCGTTATTGTTATTTCACTGTGTTACTATTTCTTGTTGTTATTTGTTTGCTAATCTTTGCTTACTTTATAACTCTGCATTGTTGGGAAGAGGTGTCACGCCCTGGTCATTGTATTTTGTGTTTTCGTTATATATTTGGTCAGGCCAGGGTGTGACATGGGTTTATGTTATTGTATTTTCGTATTGGGGTTTGTAGTATTTGGGATCGTGGCTGATTAGGGGTGTTGTTTAGGCTTGGCTGCCTGAGGCGGTTCTCAATCAGAGTCAGGTGATTCTCGTTGTCTCTGATTGGGAACCGTATTTAGGTAGCCTGGTTTCGCTTTGTATTTCGTGGGTGATTGTTCCTGTCTCTGTGTAGTTTCACCAGATAGGCTCGGTCACTTTGGTTTTTCTTTATTACTTGTTTTGGAAGAAGAGAACGAGCGCCATTCTCCTTGCGGAGATGGTGCTAAATACATCAACACGGTCGGTCCCTGGGATTGGGCTGGCCAACACGATTCAGTTTGCTTGGAAGGAAAAGGAGTTGGAGCCTTTAGGACGGGAATCTTTTGGAAGGATAATATTGATGGGGATTCTAAAGCTTTTGAATTCAAAACTCTTGAACGTGTCGTCCTTGGCCAGCTCTCCCGCTATCTCTCTCAGAATGACCTTCTTGATCCAAATCAGTCAGGTTTCAAGACTAGTCATTCAACTGAGACTGCTCTTCTCTGTATCACGGAGGCGCTCCGCACTGCTAAAGCTAACTCTCTCTCCTCTGCTCTCATCCTTCTAGACCTATCGGCTGCCTTCGATACTGTGAACCATCAGATCCTCCTCTCCACCCTCTCCGAGTTGGGCATCTCCGGCGCGGCCCACGCTTGGATTGCGTCCTACCTGACAGGTCGCTCCTACCAGGTGGCGTGGCGAGAATCTGTCTCCTCACCACGCGCTCTCACCACTGGTGTCCCCCAGGGCTCTGTTCTAGGCCCTCTCCTATTCTCGCTATACACCAAGTCACTTGGCTCTGTCATAACCTCACATGGTCTCTCCTATCATTGCTATGCAGACGACACACAATTAATCTTGTCCTTTCCCCCTTCTGATGACCAGGTGGCGAATCGCATCTCTGCATGTCTGGCAGAAATATCAGTGTGGATGACGGATCACCACTTCAAGCTGAACCTCGGCAAGACGGAGCTGCTCTTCCTCCCGGGGAAGGACTGCCCGTTCCATGATCTCGCCATCACGGTTGACAACTCCATTGTGTCCTCCTCCCAGAGCGCTAAGAACCTTGGCGTGATCCTGGACAACACCCTGTCGTTCTCAACTAACATCAAGGCGGTGGCCCGTTCCTGTAGGTTCATGCTCTACAACATCCGCAGAGTACGACCCTGCCTCACACAGGAAGCGGCGCAGGTCCTAATCCAGGCACTTGTCATCTCCCGTCTGGATTACTGCAACTCGCTGTTGGCTGGGCTCCCTGCCTGTTCCATTAAACCCCTACAACTCATCCAGAACGCCGCAGCCCGTCTGGTGTTCAACCTTCCCAAGTTCTCTCACGTCACCCCGCTCCTCCGCTCTCTCCACTGGCTTCCAGTTGAAGCTCGCATCCGCTACAAGACCATGGTGCTTGCCTACGGAGCTGTGAGGGGAACGGCACCTCAGTACCTCCAGGCTCTGATCAGGCCCTACACCCAAACAAGGGCACTGCGTTCATCCACCTCTGGCCTGCTCGCCTCCCTACCACTGAGGAAGTACAGTTCCCGCTCAGCTCAGTCAAAACTGTTCGCTGCTCTGGCTCCCCAATGGTGGAACACACTCCCTCACGACGCCAGGACAGCGGAGTCAATCACCACCTTCCGGAGACACCTGAAACCCCACCTCTTTAAGGAATACCTAGGATAGGATAAAGTAATCCTTCTCCCCCCCTAAAAGATTTAGATGCACTATTGTAAAGTGGCTGTTCCACTGGATGTCATAAGGTGAATGCACCAATTTGTAAGTCGCTCTGGATAAGAGCGTCTGCTAAATGACTTAAATGTAATGTAAATGTAAAGCTGACGGTGAAGGACGTGTTTTGTTTCCAAGGCAACTCGTTGGAGGGAGCATACGACGTGGCACTATATACATAGGAAAAACATGATGATATCCTGAGAAGGGCAAGAGCAGTGGGAGGTGAGAGGCCGATGTGCCACAACGAAATAACAAGCCTGGCGAAGAATAACTTTAGGGTTGTAACTGTCAACATTTACAACCCTTACGTTAAGGACGAAGAGGTGAGGGCTTTTCTGGGGAGATACATGGATAATGTCTCCTCAGCAAGGCACTTCAAAGATTCCCTTGGGTTTTGGAATGGGAGGAGAGGTTTCCAGGCCCTCCTCAGAGAGGACCCAAAGGGACATGGTGGCTACCTCCATCCTCCTGCTATGTTCTCCCTAGGGTCTGACAGGGGGACGTTGTTTTATGCACGTCAGCCCCCATTTTGCAGGCGCTGTATGGCCTACGGTCACATATTCGCCTCGTGCAGTACAAGAACATGCAGATTTTGTGCATCTGAGGATCACGAGGCGAGGGATTGTGACAAGCCTAAGACGTGCCATGGGTGTGGCTCGTCAGCACACCTGTGGCGGGGGTGCCTGGCCCGTCAGAGGTCATATGCGTCTGCGGCTGGGGGGGGGAGCAGGAGCGGGGGATGGGGGAAGAAGAGGAGGGGAAGGAAGCACGCCTCATGACCAGAGTACAGGTCCAGAGGGGAAGGACACAAGGAAGGAGGAGGAGCAAGAAGCGGCGGATGGAAGAGAGAAGGAAACGGAAGGCACAGGAGTAGGAGAACCAGGAAAAGCGGCGGAAGAAGGCAACCGAGTGGAGGAGCATGAGAGAGAAGAAAGCGAGGGAGGAGTGGTGGAGAAGGAGACGGTGGAAGAGCAAGTGGACTGGGGGGAAAGTGCCCTGGTGGAAGAGATGAGGGGTATGGTGGAGGAGCCGGCGGGGGGTGGTATCTCTCCACTGCCGTCATCACCAAAGAAGAGAATGAAGAGGAGGGTGCGATTGGCCGACAGTGAGAGTGAGGGGATGGCCAAGAGAGTGATGGGGTGGGAGAAACCTCTGGGTTGCTGCTGGTTTCCCCAGGCCCTCAACTTCTGTTGGGTGGGGACACACCTAACAAGCCTCAGGACTGGGTACAGGAGGAGGTGGGGAGTTTTTTGTTTGGGGACTCAACCTCCCGATTTTTTTCCAAACCAGCTGCAACACTGGGGAGGGGAGGATTGTGGGGGTAGACCCAGGGTGCAGGGCACCCCGGAGCCAAACACTATTCCTGCATCCTGGGATGGTGTGATGGAGGAAGAGGGGGGGATGTCGGGAGTACGGATGGTGTTCTCACCGGTAGATATGGAGCAGGGGAGCATCGGGTGAGTCTCCTGTTTTTTTTCTTTTCTGTCTGGGTTTAGAATTTGAGTGTATTACATGTTTTTATTTTTTCATGGGGTCTAATTTTACTTTTGTTAGTTTAAATGTAAGGGGTTTAAGGGATTTTGTTAAGAGGTGGGCGGTTTTTAGTTATTTGGAGGGTGTGGGGTTTGATTTTTGTTTTTTACAGGAGGTTCACCTGAGGGATGGAGGTGATGTTAGTAGGTTTAAGAGGGAGTGGGACAAGGGGGAATCGGTTTGGGGTGTTGGGGGGGTGCACTCATCGGGGGTAGGGATTTTGTGTGGGCACAGGGAGGTAAAAGTGGAGGATTCTTTTGTGGTAATGCAGGGGAGGGTTATAGGGGTGGATGTCACGATAAGGGATTGTAAATTTAGATTAGTGGTGGTGTATGGGCCACAGGTGGTGGCAGACAGGAGGGAGATGGTGGACTGTCTGACGCCCCTGTGTGTCACAAATAGGAAATTAGTGATAGGGGGGATTTTAATACAGATTTAGGAAGGGGGATAGCAGTGCAGGCGCCATTGCCAGGCTAATGGCTTGCCATGGTCTGGTAGATGGTGGTCTGCACACTACTCCGAAAATGGACGGTCCTACATGGCGCAACTCCAGGGGTTGAGCGGAGGCTCGACTATATTTTTGTACCCAGGTCTTTGGGTAAGTTGTCTGGGCGGCTGTTGCCTGTTTTCTTTTCGGATCACGACGGGGTGCTCCTGCAGGTGGGGTCGCCAGTCTGCCTCTTTGGTAGGGGGTACTGGAAGTTAGATCGGGATGTGCTGGAGGAGCAGGCTTTTGTTGATGGGTTTTATGGTTTCTTTTGGAGGCTTGAGGGCCTCCGGTCCATGTGTGAGGGGGTGTTAGAGTGGTGGGAATTAGTTAAGGTGAGGATTAGGGCTTTTATAATAGGGTATTGCAAGAGAGAGAAAAGGGAGGAGAGGAGGGAGGTGGATCATATCCAAAGGTTAATTGAACTCGAGTACGAGGCAGGCAACCTCGGCGGATCGTTTGACTGGGAGAGATCCGCAACCCTAAAGGCGCAGCTCAGGGAGTTGCAGGAGCGGAAGGCTCGAGCTTTCCTGGAGCGTGCGCATAGTGGCTTTCTAGAACATAATGAGACTTGTTCTGCTATGTTCTTTAAGTTGGTTAGGGCCAGACAGAGTAGGAAGGTAATGCATGGTGTTAGGGAAGAAAATGGTAGTATAGTTAGAGAACCAGAGGATATGGTCAGGGTGACAACTGATCATTTCCAAGGTTTATTTAAGGAAAGGGAAATAGATGTAGAGCAGGGAAATGTGTTTTTAGAACACTTGTCCAGGCGGTTGCCGGAGGACATTAGAGAAGTGATGGAGGCCCAGATCTCACTAGAAGAGGTTGAGAGCGCTCTTAGGAGGATGGGAAAAGGGAAGGTGCCTGGGATAGATGGGCTGCCGGCTGAGTTTTATCTCAAGTTTTGGGGTATACTTGGACCAGTGGTCCTCGAAGTCTTGAAGGCCATCGTTGAGACGGGGGTCCCAGGGGGATCAATGGCTGTTGGTGTGCTGTCACTTTTATATAAGAAGGGGGAAGTAACAGACCTTGGCAACTGGCGGCCGTTGACCATGCTGTGTGTAGATTACAAGCTACTTGCAAAGGTTTTAGCAGACCGGTTGCGCACAGCCCTTCCCTACATTGTTCATGAGGATCAGACGTGCGGGGTAGAGGGCCTCTCTATTAGATGGAACCTACAGTTAGTCAGGGACTCCATCGCTTGGGTTGAAGATAGAGGACTGCCTTTAATGGTAGCAGCGCTAGATCAGGCGAAAGCCTTCGATCGCGTGAATAGATCCTTTTTATTCAGAGTGTTAGGTCGATTAGGATTTGGGGAGAAGTTTATAGGATGGATTCGTACATTATATGTCGGAGCGGGGTGCCGAGTTAGTGTAAATAGTCACTTGGGTGACGTTTTTGACCTCTCGTCTGGGGTCAGGCAGGGGTGCCCACTCTCGGCTCTCCTCTTCGTTCTGTACATGGAGCCTCTGGGGGCTGCCATTAGGGCAGACACAGGGGTGGAAGGTTTGCTGATCCCTGGAAGTGGTGGGCTGCGTGTTAAGATGACGCAGTACGCCGACGACACTTCCTTGCTGTTGTGCAAGGACTCATGCCTGACAAGGTCCCTTGCCATCTTTGGGGATTTCACCCGAGCGTCGGGAGCAGTTCTGAACCATGCAAAGTCTTCCGTCAAGTTTTTAGGAAGATGGCACGGTAGAACGGATGTGCCTGGGGGGTTATCTCTCTGTGAGGGGGCCCTGAGGATTCTCGGGGTCCATTTCGAGACCTCCGGCTCAGCGACGCTAAACTGGAACATGCATATAGCAGTGGTACAGAGGAAGCTAGCAATGTGGAAAGCTAGGTATTTGTCTTTTATGGGCAAAGTCCTGGTCCTAAAGGTGGATGTGTTGCCGTCTCTTTTGTATTTGGCATACATCTACCCATTGCCGGCTTGTCTGAGGAGGCCTCTAGTGAGGCTTGTGTTTCAGTTTATGTGGAGTGGCAGGTGCGAGTGGGTCGCCAGGGCACGCGTGATCTGTCCCATCGGGGAGGGAGGTAGGGGGGTACCACATTCCCCCCTCAAGCTGGACACAATTTTTGTTTCTTTCTTGTTAACGGAGCTTGCTCAGCCAGTGATACACCCGTCCGGTTACCTCCTGCGGGTGTTTTTCTCGTATCAGGCGAGAAGCATAATGGTGTGGTCTAACACGGGTCCTCGGGCGGAACAGCTGCTGTGGTACTTTGGTCATGCGGCCAAGTGGCTGCGTGCGCACCCTGAGGTTGAAGTTGCCCGAGTAGGTTTAGATCACAGGCACCTGTACGAGGAGGTCAGAAAGGCAGGGAGTCCGGCGCCTGTAGTGGGCATCTCGGAAGTGGTCTGGGAGGGAGTGCAGGCGCGGGGTCTGGACAACAGGCTCAAGGACCTGAATTGGTTGAGCCTTCATAAGTGTTTGCCGGTACGTTCCATCTTGTACCGGTATAGTTTGGTGCAATCCCCCACCTGTCCAAGATCCTCTTGTGGCAGGGAGGAGACTGTGCACCATGTCTTTTGGGACTGTGCCTTTGCCGGAGTAGTATGGGCTAGGGCACGGGTGTTGTTATGTTTGGTAAAGGGGGATTTTGTATTGACGTGGGCCAGGTTAGAGAGGGGTGTAGGGAGAGCGAGAGGGACGGATAGGGTCAGGTTTCTGCTCTGGCTTCTCATGAGTCTCTTTAAACGGGGGCTGTGGGAAGCAAGGCAGAACATGGTGAAGACAGGGAGAGATTGGGGGGTGGAAGGGATAGTGAGGAGGGTGGAAGGAGATTTGAGATGGAGGATGAAGAGGGAGGAGAGGAAGTGGGGGCAGCATGCTGCTCGGGAGAGGTGGAAGGGGGGTTTAGGGCTGGGTGTCATTTAGATTTGTAAGGGGATAGATTAGGGACGGGGAGATAGGGAAAGGTATTTTGTAGGGTGACGGGGAGGGAAGATGCTCCCCTGAGGTTTTGTTTGGGGTTTATGTTTAGTTTAATTAGTTTAATTAAAATACCATTATTTGAGTATGTATGTAAATTACGAGTTGTAAAGAATGAATGGTATTGAAGATAATAAATTACTTTTTATTTAAAAAAAAGGCTGTAATAGGTTTCACGTTCCGTTTGTTGTTTTGTATTTTGTATTAGTTATTTCATGTGTCGCTTTTCTTCAATAAAGTCATGAGTAACCACCACGCTGCATTTCGGTCCGACTCTCATTCTACAAACGAAGAACGCCGTTACAAGAGGCTTGTAAGGAAGCGTTGTATTTGGCGAATGGGTGACATATAACATTTCATTTGATCTAATCTACTGTTTAATTCGCACACGATTTAAAGGAGCCTTTAACACTAGGGGGGAGCCTTGCTCCAATATTTCAAATCACACTCATCCCAGATGCACCTACAATTTAAATTCCAAGGGACCTGAATTTGATTCATAATTTATTGAAGAAGTGAACTGTGTTGAATATTGCGCCGTGTGCTGTGCTTTAGAGACATGCAATGGACTTGGGGCACGCAAAGCAAGCCGAAGAGCTTTGAATACATGCAGGCAGGTAGCATCGTGGTCAAGAGCTTTGAATACATGCAGGCAGGTAGCATCGTGGTCAAGGGCATTGAATACATGCAGGCAGGTAGCATCGTGGTCAAGGGCATTGAATACATGCAGGCAGGTAGCATCGTGGTCAAGAGCTTTGAATACATGCAGGCAGGTAGCATAGTGGTCAAGAGCTTTGAATAAATGCAGGCAGGTAGCATAGTGGTCAAGAGAATTGAATACATGCAGGCAGGTAGCATCGTGGTCAAGAGCTTTGAATACATGCAGGCAGGTAGCATAGTGGTCAAGAGCATTGAATACATGCAGGCAGGTAGCATAGTGGTCAAGAGCTTTGAATACATGCAGGCAGGTAGCATCGTGGTCAAGAGCTTTGAATACATGCAGGCAGGTAGCATCGTGGTCAAGAGCATTGAATACATGCAGGCAGGTAGCATCGTGGTCAAGAGCATTGAATACATGCAGGCAGGTAGCATAGTGGTCAAGAGCATTGAATACATGCAGGCAGGTAGCATCGTGGTCAAGAGCTTTGAATACATACAGGCAGGTAGCATAGTGGTCAAGAGCTTTGAATACATGCAGGCAGGTAGCATCGTGGTCAAGAGCTTTGAATACATGTAGGCAGGTAGCATAGTGGTCAAGAGCATTGAATACATGCAGGCAGGTAGCATCGTGGTCAAGAGCTTTGAATACATGCAGGCAGGTAGCATAGTGGTCAAGAGCATTGAATACATGCAGGCAAGTAGCATCGTGGTCAAGAGCTTTGAATACATGCAGGCAGGTAGCATAGTGGTCAAGAGCATTGAATACATGCAGGCAGGTAGCATCGTGGTCAAGAGCTTTGAATACATGCAGGCAGGTAGCATAGTGGTCAAGAGCATTGAATACATGCAGGCAGGTAGCATCGTGGTCAAGAGCTTTGAATACATGCAGGCAGGTAGCATAGTGGTCAAGAGCATTGAATACATGCAGGCAGGTAGCATCGTGGTCAAGAGCTTTGAATACATGCAGGCAGGTAGCATAGTGGTCAAGAGCATTGAATACATGCAGGCAGGTAGCATCGTGGTCAAGAGCTTTGAATACATGCAGGCAGGTAGCATCGTGGTCAAGAGCTTTGAATACATGCAGGCAGGTAGCATAGTGGTCAAGAGCTTTGAATACATGCAGGCAGGTAGCATCGTGGTCAAGAGCTTTGAATACATGCAGGCAGGTAGCATAGTGGTCAAGAGCATTGAATACATGCAGGCAGGTAGCATCGTGGTCAAGAGCTTTGAATACATGCAGGCAGGTAGCATAGTGGTCAAGAGCTTTGAATACATGCAGGCAGGTAGCATCGTGGTCAAGAGCTTTGAATACATGCAGGCAGGTAGCATAGTGGTCAAGAGCATTGAATACATGCAGGCAGGTAGCATCGTGGTCAAGAGCTTTGAATACATGCAGGCAGGTAGCATAGTGGTCAAGAGCATTGAATACATTCAGGCAGGTAGCATCGTGGTCAAGAGCTTTGAATACATGCAGGCAGGTAGCATAGTGGTCAAGAGCATTGAATACATGCAGGCAGGTAGCATCGTGGTCAAGAGCTTTGAATACATGCAGGCAGGTAGCATAGTGGTCAAGAGCTTTGAATACATGCAGGCAGGTAGCATCGTGGTCAAGAGCTTTGAATACATGCAGGCAGGTAGCATAGTGGTCAAGAGCTTTGAATACATGCAGGCAGGTAGCATCGTGGTCAAGAGCTTTGAATACATGCAGGCAGGTAGCATCGTGGTCAAGAGCTTTGAATACATGCAGGCAGGTAGCATAGTGGTCAAGAGCATTGAATACATGCAGGCAGGTAGCATAGTGGTCAAGAGCTTTGAATACATGCAGGCAGGTAGCATCGTGGTCAAGAGCTTTGAATACATGCAGGCAGGTAGCATAGTGGTCAAGAGCTTTGAATACATGCAGGCAGGTAGCATCGTGGTCAAGAGCTTTGAATACATGCAGGCAGGTAGCATAGTGGTCAAGAGCTTTGAATACATGCAGGCAGGTAGCATAGTGGTCAAGAGCTTTGAATACATGCAGGCAGGTAGCATCGTGGTCAAGAGCTTTTAATACATGCAGGCAGGTAGCATAGTGGTCAAGAGCATTGAATACATGCAGGCAGGTAGCATCGTGGTCAAGAGCTTTGAATACATGCAGGCAGGTAGCATAGTGGTCAAGAGCATTGAATACATGCAGGCAGGTAGCATCGTGGTCAAGAGCTTTGAATACATGCAGGCAGGTAGCATCGTGGTCAAGAGCTTTGAATACATGCAGGCAGGTAGCATAGTGGTCAAGAGCTTTGAATACATGCAGGCAGGTAGCATCGTGGTCTAGAGCTTTGAATACATGCAGGCAGGTAGCATAGTGGTCAAGAGCTTTGAATACATGCAGGCAGGTAGCATCGTGGTCTAGAGCTTTGAATACATGCAGGCAGGTAGCATAGTGGTCAAGAGCTTTGAATACATGCAGGCAGGTAGCATCGTGGTCAAGAGCGTTGGGCCAGTAAGTAGGTTGCTTGTTTGAATCCCCAAGCTGATTAAGAGGAACATCTGTCAATGAGCAAGGTGCTAAACCCTAATTGCTCTGTATAAGAGCGTCTGCTACATTACCAAAATAGAAGAGCACAAATCAGGGGGGCTCATAGAATGTATTTTCTTGACAGGTGTGTACAATTATGAAGTTGTGAAGTCTGCTTCAGGGATGTTTTGACCATTTTACTGTAGAATAGATTTTTTTAAAAATCAGCTTTAGTGCTTTGTTCCAACAACTTTTCCCACAACAAAGTTGCACATGATAGCTGCTACTCTCTCTTGCTCTCATTTCCTACATCCCTCTCTCCCCGGCACCCAATGTCTGTCTTCTCTTACCTGGCCAGGCCCTGTGTGTGATCACCTGCCGGTAAGGCAGTGTGGAGGGCCAGGACAGAACAGTGGTCTTTTTGTGGCAGTCAAGTTATCAGTGTGCCAGTCACGTCCTCCTGTCAACGGGTGCCAGCCTCACCAACCTCCCACCTCCATGCCACATGAATACAGATGGTGACAGTGGGTGGGACGGACGGCGAGAGAGTAAAAAAAGGTCTGAATATTCATTAAATATGCAATCCCTACTGTATTTAATAATTCATATCACAGGCCCTGGAGCAATATACTGGGCTGTGGGGTTGGGGGGGTTGTGTTTTAGCGTTTGGATCAATGGAATATTTACTATCAGAATCATAGAAGAGGTGGATGTTTCAAAGCATCTGATCGGTTGTTGTCACACTTTTCTCTTGTCCTGGACCGCTCTGTTCTGTTGTACCTTTTGTGTGTTGCACATACGCAATAGCTCCAACTTTACAGTAAACAGAAGGGATGATATGGCCTCTAAATTCAGACTAATTTCAGATAGGCTACATACGGCAGGCAGGAGACATATCATGAAAGCTCATTTAATTGATAATTATTTCAGTATGTTCACAATGACGGAGAGGCAAAATGGATTCGATGATTGATTAGAAGTGGCATTTCGTAACAGTAGAGTAGACTAACAACCCGTTCCTTGCATTGCCTTTACTCTGACCTATCCTCTCTCCCCATCGCTCTTCAATACACTGTCTACGGGCCGAGAGACTTCACTCTCAATTCATTAACCTTTTCATGTGTGCTGCCGAGTGGAGAAAGAGAGAGAGGGAGGTGGGAGAGACAGAGAGAATAAAGGAGATGTCTCCTCTGATGCCTTGGTATTCACAGGCCCACGTATCCCTGGAGATGCTTAACAGGGATTTTAATTGATTAAAGAAAGAGGGAGAGCGGGGGGGGGGGCGGGACATGGGCACCCAACTCTGCTCTACCCTTTCATCTCCTCACTTTAAACCCTATCAGACTCACACAAGGCCACAAAGTACCTTCGGAGAGTATTCATACCACTTGACTTATTCAACATTTTGCTGTGCTACAGCCTGAATTCAAAATGGATTAAGTCCATTTTTTCACTCTCACCCATATACACAATACCTCATAATGACAATTTGAAAACAGGTTTTTAGAATTTTTTTCTAATTTATTGAAAATGAAATATAAAATATACATAAGTATTCACACCCCTGAGTCAATACATGTTAGAACCACCTTAAGCAGCTATTATAGCTGTGAGTCTTTCTGGGTAAGTCTCTAAGAGCTTTGTGCACCTGTATTGTACAATATTTTTATATTTTACAAATTCTTCTAGCTCTGTCAAATTGGTTGTTGATCATTGCTAGACAGCCATTTTCATGTCTTGCCGTAGATTTGAAAGCAAATTTAAGTCAAAACTGTAACTAGGTCACTCAGGAACATTCACTGTCATCTTGGTAAGCAACTTCAGAGTATATTTGGCCTTGTGTTTTAGGATGTTGTCCTGTTGAAAGGGGAATTTGTCTCCCTGTGTCTGTTGGAAAGCAAACTGAACCAGGTTTTCCTCAATGATTTTATGTGGTTATTCTGTTAATTTTTGTCAAAAAAAACTCCCTAGTCCTTGCCAATGCATACCCATAACAGCAAGCACCATGCTTGAAAATATGAAAAGTGCTACCCAGTGATGTGTTGTGTTGGATTTGCCCCAAACATAACGCTTTGTATTCTGGACATAAAGTTAATTTCTTTGCCAATTTTCTTACTTTAGTTCCTTATTGCAAACAGGATGTATGTTTTGGAATATTTTTCTTCCTTCTTTTCACTCTGTCATTTAGGTTAGTATTGTGGAGTGACTACAATGTTGTTGATCCATCCTCCGTTTTCTCCTATCACAGCCATTAAACTCTGTAACTGTTTTAATGTCACCATGGTGAAATCCCTGAGCTGTTTCCTTCCTCTTCGGCAGCTGAGTTAGGAAGGACGCCTGTATCTTTGTAGTGTCTGGGTGTATTGACACACCATTCAAAGTGTAAATAATAACTTCACCATGCTCAAAGGGATATTCAACATTTGCTTTTAAAAAAAAGAGTGTAATCTACCAATAGGTGCCCTTCTTTGCGAGGCATTGGAAAACCTCCCTGGTCTTTGTGGTTGAATCTGTGTTTGACATTCACTGCTCGACTGAGGGACCTTACAGACAATTGTATGTGTGGGGTACAGAGATGAGGTAGTCATGTTAAACACTATTATGGTACACAGAGTGAGCCCATGCAACATATGATTTGACTTGATTTGACTTGTTAAGCAAGCGTTACATTTACATTTACATTTAAGTCATTTAGCAGACGCTCTTATCCAGAGCGACTTACATTTACCACGTTACCCCTGAACTTATTTAGGATTGCCATAACAAAGGGGTTGAATACTTAGTGACTCCAGACATTTCAGCTTTTCATTTTTAATTCATTTGTGAAAATGCCTTTAAACAGGATTCCAATTTGACATTATGGGGTATTGTGTATAGGCCAGTGACACAACATCTCAATTGAATCAGATTTGAATCCAGGCTGTAACACGACAAAGTGGAAAAAGTCAAGGGGTGTGAATACTTCCTTGAAGCACAGTAACTCTTCCATTAGCTACAGTATGTACTGAATTATTCTGTCAAGACATCGTCACATTAAACACTGGGAAATGATTTTTCCCCCCCATTATTTGACCCATTGATGTACTGCATATCAAATGATACGGCTTTACTAGTCCTACAATTTTAATACAGTTTAATACATTGTTTAGTATGTAAAATGTATGAGATCAAAGCCCGGAATTCTCTCCATTGTAGACAGTGATATTCCTGCACTTCCAAATCTGACATTCTTCGGAAACCGACTATCCGCAATTGGTTGAAATCCAGCCCTAGAGCTCCATATGGACTCCATACGCTACAGTGGTAATAGCGTAAAGTCATTGTCATCTGGCCATGAGATTTAGTAGATGAAAAGAACATTTAGCAGCTAATTAGGTGTCAGATGGGTGCAGGTGTGATGGCACCACTCTCTCTCACCTGTTCTGCTGTGCATTCCTCCTTACTGATGGGTATCAGTGGGCTCCACAGGCAGCTGCCATTTTCCTAACCTGCTGTTACGCTGTTCCTCTGACACTAAGATCCACTATCTATCTCCACTACAGATGGACCTGGGCCAGGACTCACTACGTACGACATTTATGTCCTATGAACTCAGTGAGGGATTGGGCCGAGAGCTCGTGTAGCTCAATGTTGTTTTCTGTACAGGTCTTTTTTTCTTCCAATGCAGGTGAAATTATTAAGGTAAAACATTTATTTGACAGTTCTGTCTAATACATGAGAGACATGCAAAGCAATTATCTCCTATAAGCAGCCCTCTTTGACCTCCTGAAGAGTATTTGTGAAGATGCTTTAGAGCCTGTCCTACATGTGGTTGATGAAAAACACACACATGTGCTCTGTAACAGATGAAGTACTGTGGTGCATCTCCTCCTCCTGGACTGCACCAGATTTGCCAGTTCTTGCTGTGAGATGTTACCCCACTCTTCCACCAAGGTACCTGCAAGTTCCCGGACATTTCTGGGGGGGAATGGCCCTAGCCCTCACCCTCCAATCCAGCAGATCCAAGACGTGCTCAATGGGTTTGAGATCCGGGCTCTTCGCTGGCCATGGCAGAACACTGACATTCCTATCTTGCAGGAAATCACGCACAGAACGAGCAGTATGGCTGGTGGCATTGTCATGCTGGAGGGTCATGTCAGGATGAGCCTGCAGGAAGGGTACCACATGAGGGTGGAGGATGTCTTTCCTGTAACGCACAGCATTGAGATTTCCTGCAATGACAACAAGCTCAGTCCGATGATGCTGTGACACACCGCCCCAGACCATGACGGACCCTCCACCTCCAAATCAATCCCGCTCCAGAGTACAGGCCTCAGTGTAATGCTCATTCCTTCAATGATAAACGTGAATCCGACCATCACCCCTGGTGAGACAAAACCGCAACTCGTCAGAGAAGAGCATTTTTGCCCGTCCTGTCTGGTCCAGCAACGGTGGGTTTGTGCCCATAGGCGACGTTGTTGATGTCTGGTGCGGACCTGCCTTACAACAGGCCTATAAGCCCTCAGTCCATCCTCTCTCATCCTATTGCGGGCAGTCTGAGCAATGATGGACGGATTGTGCGTTCCTGGTGTAACTCGGGCAGTTGCCATCCTGTACCTGTCTCGCAGGTGTGATGTTTGGATGTACCGATCCTGTGCAGGTGTTGTTACACGTGGTCTGCCACTGCGAGGACGATCAGCTGTCTCAGCTGTCTCACAGTACGGACGTTGCAATTTATTTCCCTGGCCACATCTGCAGTCCTCATGCCTCCTTGCAGCATGCCTAAGGCACATTCACGCAGATGAGCAGGGACCCTGGGCACCTTTCTTTTGGTGTTTTTCAGAGTCAGTAGAAAGGCCTCTTTAGTGTCCTAAGTAACTGTGACCTTAATTGCCTACCGTCTGTAAGCCGTTAGTGTCTTAACGACCGTTTCACAGGTGCATGTTCATTAATTGTTTATGGTTCATTGAACAAGCATGGAAAACAGTGTTAAAACCCTTTACAATGAAGATTTGTGATTTGTTATTGTACTGACGTTGCTTCCAGAGGCAGTTTGGAACTCGGTAGTAAGTGTGGTAACCGAGGACAGACGATTTTCAGTACTCGTCGGTCCCGTTCTGTGAGCTTGTGTGGCCTACCACTTTGCGGCTGAGCAGTTGTTTCTCCAAGACATTTCCACTTCACAATAACAGGACTTACAGTTGACCGGGGCAGCTCTAGCAGGGCAGAAACTTGACGAACTGACTTGTTGGAAAGGTGGCCTCTTCAGTAAGGCCATTCTACTGCCAATGTTTGTCTATGGAGATTGCATGGCTGTGTGCTCGATTTTATACACCTGTCAGCAACGGGTGTGGCTGCAATAGCACAATCCACTAATTTGAGGGGTGTCCACATACTTTTGTGTAATCTGTTCCAAAGTATTCCCATGAATAATAGGGAGAAATATGGGACTGTCTACAAATGTAAGCAAGGTTTGAAATTATTATGTTTTAGTCAAATATTATATGTGTTTGCAAATTATTTGTTTATTTTAGGTTTTGGCCCTATGACCACCCATTCAAGAAAGAAACTGGCCAGCTGTTGAATCTAGTAGATGATCCCTGGCATAGTTAGGAGTTTGCAGGATGCTGGGAGACTGGTGTTTGTCTCAGGCTAGGCGTAAGCTCTCTGAAGGAGTAAGCCTCTCTGCAGGTTCACCAGAGCCATTCTCTATGAGTGATGACGGTATCAGATCACACACAGCACACAGATGGGGCTGATAAACAGAAAAATAATCCGCCAAATCATGTAAACACAGACAGTGTTCGTGATGCCTCAAAGTGTCAAGGGATTGTAGTTTAGGATAGAGACAGACCACCATTTAACTGCTCAATAGAAACATGATTCAGGATGTCAATGATAAGCAATGTTTGTGAGTGATAATAACTATTGTAGTCAATAGTGATAAAGACATAAGCTTATCATGTTCCCAATAATAAAGGATTCAAAGCATTGTGTTACTATGAATTTTGAAAAGAGAACTAGTATGAGTTTCCTACTCTCTTACACAGATCATTGTGGTTAATAATAGACCTCATCAGAACCAGAGTCTTTCTATATGGCTAAAGGGGTTGCTAGGCAACTCACAGTGCCAGGCAACCCACAGTCTGTAACCTTTTGTGTCCAGAAAACAACATCAGACTACACCTTAGAGGTGTCTGGGTCAAATCACTTATATCACCACCTATTCCTTCTCTTTTACCAGTCTCACTTCAGTGAGAAAAGTTGATTGTGTTTATTTAACCATGCTTGTGACATAAATGGGAAGTTGTGATATGAAGAACAGAAACTTGTCACAGCATGGAGTTTCCCTAAGTTCCTGTACAAAGTCCCTGACCGCAAGTTCTTCTCTTCCAGAGAAGGCAGGGGGAACACGACCGAGAAGTGATCTCATCCTGCCAAAGATGATGGCATGACTGTGTGATCACGCTCTCCGTAGCCAATGTGAGCAAGACCTTTAAACAGGTCAACATTCCCAAAGCTGCGGGGCCAGACAGATTACCAAGATGTGTACTCAAAGCATGCGCGGACCAACTGGCAAGTGTCTTCATTGACATTTTCAACATCTCCCTGACCGAGTCTGTAATCCCTACATGTTTCAAACATACCACCATGGTCCCTGTGCCCAAGAAAGCGAAGGTAACCTGCCTAAATGATCACCGCCCCGTAGCACTCACGTCGGTAGCCATGAAGTGCGTTGAAAGGCTGGTCATGGCTCACATCAACACCATCATGCCAGAACCGCTAGACCCACTCCAATTTGCATACCTCCCTAAGAGATCCAGAGATGGAACAATCTCAATCACACTCCACACTGCCCTTTCCCACCTGGACAAAAACAACACCTATGTATTTGAGAATGCTGTTCATTGACTACAGCTCAGCATTCAACACCATAGTGCCCACAAAGCTCATCACTAAGCTAAGGACACTGGGACTTAACACCTCCCTCTGCAACTGAATCCTGGACTTCCTGACGGGTTGCCCCCAGGTGGTAAGGGTGGGCAACAACACATCTGCCACGCTGATCCTCAACACTGGGGCCCCTCAGGGGTGCGTGCTTAGTCCCTTCCTGTACTCCCTGTTCACCCACGACTGCGTGGCCACATACGACTCCAACACCATCATTAAGTTTGCTGATGACACAACAGTGGTAGGCCTGATCACAGACAACGACGAGACAGCCTATAGGGAGGAGGTCAGAGACCTGGCAGTGTGGTGCCAGGACAACAACCTCTCCCTCAATGTTAGCAAGACAAAGGAGCTGATCGTGAACTACAGGAAAAGGAGGGCCAAACAGGCCCCCATTAACATCGACGGGACTGAAGCGGAGCGGGTCGAGAGTTTTAAATTCATTGGTGTCCGCATCACTAACAAACGATCCTGGTCCAAACACACCATGTCAGTTGTGAAGAGGGCATGACAACACCTTTTCCCCCTCAGGAGACTGAAAATATTTGGCATGGGTTCCCTCTTTATTGTTATGTTGATTTATTGTGTCACTTTTTCATTTATTTTTTTAAACGTTAGTTTATTTAGGAAATATTTGATTAACTCTTGAACTGCATTGTTGTTTAAGGGCTTGTAAGTAAGAATTTCACGGTAAAGTCTACGCCCGTTGTATTCGGCCCATGTGACAAATACAATTTGATTTGATTTGACCCCTCTGAGTCAGAACTGTCACTTTGAAGCAGAAATCAAAAACATATTGTCCATTTATTTCTCCTCTCCTGACCGGCCTATGCTTTCCGAGACTGTCTGAAAGGGAGCCTCCAAAGATTGACGGTCCTGTCTACTGACCGTTGTCTTAATTTAACATGAGTGATACACTGCAAGAGCTCCTCACGTATCAGAACTATCAGAGTCTGCTGCTACCACAACCGGATACATTAACTGACATCAATATCAGATTGGACCTGATACTGAGCCTATTTATCCTGGCGTTAGGGAGAGGGAGCCTTGAGAATATGAACATTAGGGAAACAACGGAGCTGCTATCAGAGAGAGAAATCGCCTCTGACATGCTGACAATTAGTTAACAGGCGATGACTGACGTTCTGTGGAGTGCAGAGGGAGGGAGAGATGGAGGGAGGAAGTGATACAGGGATGATGGTGGCGATGATGGAGGGCTGTGCGTTTAGAGAGATCTACAGTCGTCCATCTAGGTCTCTCCCTCTAGAGCTCTGCTTCAACTGACTGACGAATCTACAACCGCCTACAGTCATATACATCAATTTGATAGACACTAAATAGCCTCTGTTGCACTAAACATGGACATGCAAAGCTTAGAATACATGTATGAGCGTGTACAGTACAGCGGCTTCGTGTTAAAGGGATACTTTGGAATTTTGGCAATGAAGCCCTTTATCGACTTATCTACTTCCCCAGAGCCAGATGAACTCGTGGATATATTTGTATGTCTCTGTGTCCAGTACGAAGGAAGTTAAAGGTAGTTTCGTGAGCAAAAGGCTAACTAGCGTTAGCGCAATGCCTGGAAGTCTATGGGTATCTGCTAGCATGCATCCCTTTAATGGAAAACTATTTCCTAACCCCGGGGTAGATAAATACAATGTTCCTTTTTTCTCCATGCGTTGTGCTAACTGTGATGGAGTCTGAATGGCCTCGTGTTTTCACTGTGTGCTGTTCTTATCAGACATCTATTATGCTGCGATTACAGCAGGGATTTCCCCCCCTGCATGACTGTGAAGCTGGATTGGGAAGTGGAACAATACTCCCACTGTCTCCGTTAGAAATGTATTATTTAAAGATGTCTCGGGCCAAGCTTTAAAAAAATTGTTTTTATACAGAGTGCCCTGGCTCTATAGCTCACTACAGGTGCATGAGACATGAACCCTATGGAGAGGATTGGAGACAGAGGGCCCTTATAGATATATGTCATATGAACTCTCAAAAAGCACACACACCACACATGTGCCTGCACACACACATATCCACTGTTTGTTTGCTGTTGTATTGTTGCTGTTGCCAGTGTCTTCTGTCTGTGTTGTTCGTTGCTGTTGCCAGTGTCTTCTGTCTGTGTTGTTCGTTGCTGTTGCCAGTGTCTTCTGTCTGTGTTGTTCGTTGCTGTTGCCAGTGTCTTCTGTCTGTGTTGTTCGTCGCTGTTGCCAGTGTCTTCTGTCTGTGTTGTTCGTCGCTGTTGCCAGTGTTTTCTGTCTGTGTTGTTCGTCGCTGTTGCCAGTGTCTTCTGTCTGTGTTGTTCGTCGCTGTTGCCAGTGTCTTCTGTCTGTGTTGTTCGTCGCTGTTGCCAGTGTCTTCTGTCTGTGTTGTTCGTCGCTGTTGCCAGTGTCTTCAGTCTGTGTTGTTTGTCGCTGTTGCCAGTGTCTTCTGTCTGTGTTGTTCGTCGCTGTTGCCAGTGTCTTCTGTCTGTGTTGTTCGTCGCTGTTGCCAGTGTTTTCTGTCTGTGTTGTTCGTCGCTGTTGCCAGTGTCTTCTGTCTGTGTTGTTCGTCGCTGTTGCCAGTGTCTTCTGTCTGTGTTGTTCGTCGCTGTTGCCAGTGTCTTCAGTCTGTGTTGTTCGTCGCTGTTGCCAGTGTCTTCTGTCTGTGTTGTTCGTCGCTGTTGCCAGTGTCTTCTGTCTGTGTTGTTCGTCGCTGTTGCCAGTGTCTTCTGTCTGTGTTGTTCGTCGCTGTTGCCAGTGTCTTCTGTCTGTGTTGTTCGTTGCTGTTGCCAGTGTCTTCTGTCTGTGTTGTTCGTCGCTGTTGCCAGTGTCTTCTGTCTGTGTTGTTCGTCGCTGTTGCCAGTGTCTTCAGTCTGTGTTGTTCGTCGCTGTTGCCAGTGTCTTCTGTCTGTGTTGTTTGTCGCTGTTGCCAGTGTCTTCTGTCTGTGTTGTTCGTTGCTGTTGCCAGTGTCTTCTGTCTGTGTTGTTTGTCGCTGTTGCCAGTGTCTTCTGTCTGTGTTGTTCGTTGCTGTTGCCAGTGTCTTCTGTCTGTGTTGTTCGTCGCTGTTGCCAGTGTCTTCTGTCTGTGTTGTTCGTTGCTGTTGCCAGTGTCTTCTGTCTGTGTTGTTCGTTGCTGTTGCCAGTGTCTTCTGTCTGTGTTGTTCGTCGCTGTTGCCAGTGTCTTCTGTCTGTGTTGTTCGTTGCTGTTGCCAGTGTCTTCTGTCTGTGTTGTTCGTTGCTGTTGCCAGTGTCTTCTGTCTGTGTTGTTCGTCGCTGTTGCCAGTGTCTTCTGTCTGTGTTGTTCGTTGCTGTTGCCAGTGTCTTCTGTCTGTGCTGTTAGTTTTGTCTTCCATTGTTTTGTCTTCCATCCACACCGGAGGCCTTTGTCTTTTGTCAGGCCGTCGTTGTAAATAAGAATCTGTTCTTTGTTGACTTGTCAGGTTTTAAAAAATGTTTTACATATATTTTATAAAGTCTCTCCTGGTTTGACAAGATATGCAGAGATTTGGTGAGAAATTGCAGTCCTGTCAGGGTTGAGAATGATGTGTGACTGTGTGTATAAACAACCGTCTCTGGTATAACCCAACCGTTGCCCAAATGATTATGTCACTGTGGCATACCCACAGAGAACTGGTTGAGCAATTCTAATCAAGAGGCATGATAGTATTTATTTTTTCGGGTGTAGATATCTCATGTAAAAAAAAATTGGGTTGGAAATACACTTCATCCCTGTTTCACATGCCTCCGGTCTGGTTAAGATGTAGCCCGGGCATGGTGTGTGAGATTTTCGCATGTTTCTCAGCCCCGAGGGGAACTAATAAAAACGTGTGGATCAATCATCTTCCTCATGAGTTTAGGAAGGATTCTGAGAGGAAGGGAGAGGTAGAGAAAAAGGAATCAGGGGGTTGGAAGAGATGGAATAGAGAGTGAAGAGAGAGAAGGGCTAGAGAGAGGACGATGGGCAGTTTCAGTCAGACATCAGCAGTCCTGCTACCCATCGGAGCAAAGTTATCAAGGTCCTGGGGCAAGATGTCTACTGCAGATTAGATTTAACAGACAGTGGCCCATTCACAGAGAGTTTTTAGGGCACTGATGCTGTAATACACTCTAATATCTACTTTCTGCTGTAGCTATTGGTAAATAATCGGTTTGAGTGTAGAATTGCCATTCTGTAACGTCTGCTTCCAACTCACACTCTCATACATGTAGATCCCTTGAATTACAGCTCACTTTCCAGACCACTTTCCAGCTCACGCTCTCAAACACATAGATCCCCTGCATGCAGCTCACTCACCCGAATTCTGATGACCTGTTCACACCTGTATGTCATTATCACACAGCTGCTGCCTGCTTCTCCTCACCATCTTCTCTGTGTGATTCACTCCTCAATCACTAAGCCCCCCAATACACCTCCATCCGCCAGTAACGAGGAGTGACTTTCAGGGGAGATGACATGCTCTTGCCAAAGGTGCCCTTCCTAGGTGGATGATCTGCTGGGTGTCAGTGTATTTGTAGAGTTAATCAATAGAAGTAAATTCATTCCTTCACTAGCCTATGATTAAACCTGAAGGAGGGGAGTGTGTTTCTCCATAGAGATGCAGAGAGGAACTCTCCACCTCTCCTCTTCACTATTCACTCTCTGTATCGCCAGAGGACAC
Source organism: Oncorhynchus keta (assembly GCF_023373465.1). Taxonomy (NCBI): domain Eukaryota; kingdom Metazoa; phylum Chordata; class Actinopteri; order Salmoniformes; family Salmonidae; genus Oncorhynchus; species Oncorhynchus keta. Next base: position 40,232,007 of record NC_068433.1, on the reverse strand, counting down.
AAACAAAGACAAACAAGTCTGTGCTGCATTGTGTACCCCAAACTCACCCCTCGCTCTGGGGAATGGGGAAGGGAAACAGAGCCGGAAGAGGAGGAGAGAGGGAACAAGAAGGAGAAGCAGCAGAGCTAGGGAATGAGAGATATGGTGAGAGAGAGAGAGATGGAGAGATGGAGAGAGAGAGAACAATAGAAAGAAAGAGAGAGAAACAGCTGTGGGCAGTATTTAAATTAGTCTGGCAGTCAAACACACAGCTACAGCTGAGTGTGAATTAATTCCACTGTCTGCTCTACTGGAGCTGCTTCCCCACAGCTCTTTGCAATCTAAATAAGACCTACATAAAGAATGGAAAGGTTAAAAAACAGGACCTGGTGGATCGGAGGAAAGGTCGATGGCTCCCCCTTTGTTGCTCACTCTCTCTTCTCCCCAGTCTGCCTGGTTTCCTGACCCTGAGATAGAGGCACCGGCCTGGGGAGATGAGCAGATCTGGGGTACCGGGTCGGGTAGAACCGGGGAGCTGGGCCTTTCCCCTGAGTTCTACTACTCCCTCCCTACTCCTTCTGGTGCAGACGCACCAGGGAGGGGTGATCCACATACTGTACTGTAACAGCTGGCAGACACCACAGGTCGTCGCCAAATGTTCTGGGTCAGCTCTAGTCTGGTTTTAGAAGGCTAACGTGTGTGTGTGTGTGTGTGTGTGTGTGTGTGTGTGTGTGTGTGTGTGTGTGTGTGTGTGTGTGTGTGTGTGTGTGTGTGTGTGTGTGTGTGTGTGTGTGTGTGTGTGTGTGTGTGTGTGTGTGTGTGTGTGTGTGTGTGTGTGTGTGTGTGTCTGTGTGTGTGTGTCCTACCTGTATGCACCTCATATCGGCTGCAGTCTGATGTTTCTTTCCTCAACACAAACTTGTGGTGTTGACTGAGCACCTGTATGGTACTTGTTATGAGGTAATCTGTTGTTGACTGAGCACATGTATGGTACTTGTTATGAGGTAATCTGTTGTTAGCTGATCACCTGTATGGTACTTGTTATGAGGTAATCTGTTGTTGACTGAGCACCTGTATGGTACTTGTTATGAGGTCATCTGTTGTTGACTGAGCACCTGTATGGTACTTGTTATGAGGTAATCTGTTGTTGACTGAGCACATGTATGGTACTTGTTATGAGGTAATCTGTTGTTAGCTGATCACCTGTATGGTACTTGTTATGAGGTAATCTGTTGTTGACTGAGCACCTGTATGGTACTTGTTATGAGGTAATCTGTTGTTGACTGAGCACCTGTATGGTACTTGTTTTGAGGTAATCTGTTGTTGGCTGAGCACCTGTATGGTACTTGTTTTGAGGTAATCTGTTGTTGGCTGAGCACCTGTATGGTACTTGTTAATGGCTGGAATGGAATAAATGGAATGGCATCAACCACATGGAAACCATGTTTGATTCCATTCTACTCCGTTCCATTGATTGACAACGGCAGCCCAATGGCCCCTCTATGACTCTCTCAATGTTTATCACACATCAAAAATGGAGCGAGAGGAGTAAGGATTCATGAGACTAGCCTATTACTGTTTTCGATTTTGTTATTTTGTTTGAGTGTTTTTTAAATTAAAATCATGAACACTTTCCACGCTGCGCCTTGGTCTACTCTTTCTTCCACCAACGAGAGCCGTTACAATAATTGAGCGTTCACACTTTCTTTTGAGGATTCCAGATTACTTTATGATTTTAAGCCCCTCACCCTCCTACACCGCTCAGAGGTAAAACTCTGACGATTCACTTTACTCGTCTGTGATGTGGCCAACATCTAGATTAAACAACGTATAGAAAAGACTGGAGGCTTGAGATAAAATATGACACGACCTTGCAAACAACATTAAACTGGCCAGGCATTGAAGGAAGCTGTGAGGGAGACATAGGTATTGAAGTTCACATTAAATCTTCTGCATGGCATTTTCTTAGTGGAATTACTGCACAGTAGAGTAATAGGGAATTACAACAGAGTTATAAGAGTTCTGCCTCAGCACAAGGCAGTGCCAAGGCAAAAATAGAACTGTCTGATGTAAGACATTAAGCCCAAAGGGCTCTTAAAGGTTATGGCACTGGAATGACAGTTTGAGGAAAAAGATAAGTTGAGCTGTATCACTATATTACTAGGTCCTCTGTATGGTTTGGGTATTATCCTATTGAGAAAGAGAGAGAGAAAGAGAAGGAGAGGGCGAAAGGGAGAGAGAGAGAGAGAGAGAGAGAGAGAGAGAGAGAGAGAGAAAAAGGAAGAGAGAGAGAGAGAGAGAGAGAGAGAGAGGAGAGAGATGGAAAAGAAAAGGAAGAGAAGAGAAAGAGTTGTATAGGATGTACAGTGCCTTCAGAAAGTATATTCACACCCCTTGACTTTTTCCAAATTTTATTGTGTTACAAAGTGGGATTAAAATCGATTTAATTGTCATTTTTCGTCAACGATCGATCAACGATTCTTTTTTTACATAAAATTGTAACGCTCTGGGCGTAGTGGGTGCGAAGTCAGCCGCAGGAAGCAGAGAGTACAGGGTAGTGCTTTTAAATGCACACAAGGCGAACATAAGCCACCTCACGAAACACAGGGCGCACACAAAACAAATACCCCAAACATGGGGACTCAAACAGTCCGGAGAAAAGGCCTACTGGCTAACACAGCCCGACTAATCAGCCTACACATAAAACAGGTGAAACCAATAAACAGAAAGGAGAAAGGGATCAGTGGCAGCTAGCGCGCCGACACCGGCCTCGAGGGCGACCCGGAGGGCGAGGCGCAGGGCGATCCGGATGGAGGCGATGGAAATCCCTCAACAGTGACGGGTCCAAGATGTCCTCCACCGGTGCCCAGCACCTCTCCTCCGGGCCGTACCCCTCCCAGTCCATGAGGTACTGCAGGCCCCTCACCCGGTGTCTCGAGTCCTAGAATGGCACGTATAGTGTACGCCGGGGACCCCTCGATGTCCAGAGGGGGCGGAGGGACCACCGGCCTGAGGAGAGACACATGAAACGAGGGGTTAATAAGATAATAGGAAGGGAGTTGTAATTTATAAGGGCCCCGCACACTGCGGCCCCAGCTTCCGGCAGGACAAGCGGAGGGGTAGGTTTCGGGTTGAGAGCCAGACCCTGTCCCCCGGGAACTAACACGGGGGCCTCACTGCGGTGCGGGTCAGCACTCCTCATCTGTCGTCCACCGGCTTGCTTGATGGATTCCTGGGTGGCTCTCCAGGTCTCCTTGGAGCGCTGCACCCACTCCTTCACCGCAGGAGCCTCGGGTCTGACTCTGATTCCATGTTGCCAGGACCTGCTGGTAGCCCAACACACACTGAAATGGTGATAGGTTCGTAGAGGAGTGACGGAGTGAGTTCTGGGCCAACTCCGCCCATGGGACGTACCTAGAACACTCCCATGGCTGGTCCTGGCATTACGACCGCAGAAACCCACCCACCTCCTGGTTTACTCTCTCCACCTGCCCATTACTCTCGGGGTGATAAATGGAGGTCAGGCTGACCGAGACCCCCAGACGCTAAATAAATGCCCTTCATACCTGGGACGTGAACTGGGAACATCGATCAGAGACGAAGACGTGTGTAGATAGCACCTCAGCAGTCTGTAGGGCTGTAAGGAACCCGGGCAATGGGAGGAGGAGGACTTAGAAAACCGATCCACAACAACCAGGACCGTAGTGTTCCCCTGAGATGGGGGAGATCGGTCAGGAAATCCACTGACAGGTGAGACCATGGCCATTGTGGAACGGGGAGGTGCTGTAACTTCCCTCTAGGAAGTTGCCTAGGATCCTTACTCTGGGCGCACACCGAACAGGAAGAGACATAGAACCTAACATCCCTAGCCAAGGTGGGCCACCAGTACTTCCCCCTGAGACACCACACTGTCCTCGCCACAACAGGATGACCCGAAAAGGGTAGTGTGTGAGGCCACCAAATCAATTGATCACGAACACCAAGCGGCACGTACTTGTGACCTGTCGGACACTGAGGAGGCGCAGGTTCCACCCGTAACACCCACTCGATGTCCGAGTTCACCTCCCATACCACCGGTGCCATCAGCCTAGAGGCTGGAAGGATGGGAGTAGGATCGATGGGCCGATCCTCCATGTCATAGAGACGGGACAGTGTCGGCCTTCGTGTTCAGGGAGCCTGATCTATAAGAAATGGTGAACCTGAATCGGGTGAAGAACATGGCCCACCTTGCCTGACACAGATTCAGTCTCCTAGCTGCCCAGATATACTCCAGATTCTGGTGGTCGGTCCAGATGAGAAAAGGGTGCCTAGCCCCCTCAAGCCAGTGTCTCCACACCTTCAGGGCCTTTACCACTGCTAGCAAATCCCAGTCCCCCACATCATAGTTACGCTCCGCTGGACTGAGCTTCCTCGAAAATAAAGTTTTGGTGGCGTACCCGAGCGCTGTGATAACATGGCACCCACCCCAGCCTCGGACGCGTCCACCTCCACAATGAATACTAAAGAGGGGTCCGGGTGTGCCAACACGGGTGCATCGGTGAACCGCGCCTTCAACCTATTGAAGGCTCTGTCAGCCTCTGCCGACCACTGCAAATGCACCGCCCCCCTTCAGCAGTGAGTTAATGGGGTCCGCTACCTTGCCAAAACCCTGGATAAACCTCCAGTAGTAATTGGCAAACCCTAAGAACCGCTGCACTTCCTTCGCCGTGGTTGGAGTCGGCCAATTACGCACGGCCTTAACGCGGTCACACTCCATCACCACCCCGAGGTGGAAATGCGATAACCCAGGAAGGAGACGGGTCGTTCGGAGAACACACACTTCTCAGCCTTAACGTATAGGTCATGCTCCAGCAGTCTAACAAGCACCCTGCGCACCAGAGACACATGTGCGGTGCGGGTGGTGGAATAGATCAGAATATCATCGATATAGACAACCACGCCCTGCCTGTGCAGGTGCCTGAGAATCTCTTCTAAAAATGGTTGAAAGACAGCTGGAGCATTCTTTAACCCATACGGCATGACTCATAACTAAACGTGGTTTTCCACTCGTCTCCATCCCGAATACGCACCAGATTATACGTGCTCCTGAGGTCCAGTTTTGTGAAAAACCGTGCTCCATGAAATGATTCCAACGCAGTAGCGAACTAAACCCCACCGTGATGGCATTTAGACCTCTATAATCAATGTACGGACTTGAGGAGACGTATGAAATGAAGGGCCGAATGTACCCCTGTCCCAGAGTTTACGCAACGTATGTCTCCATAGCCAACATCTCCTCCAGCGACAATGGGTACACGTGACTCTTGGGAAGCTCAGCGTTTACCTGGAGATTTATCGGGCAATCCCCCTGTCGATGAGGTGGTAATTTAGTTGCCCTCTTCTTACAGAAAGCGATAGCCAAATCGGCATATTCAGGGGGAACGCGCACAGTGGAAACCTGGTCTGGACTCTCCACCGACGTGGCACCGATGGAAACTCCCATACACCTCCCTGAACCCTCCTCGGACCACCCCTGGAGAACCCCCTGTCTCCACGAAATCCTAGGATTGTGACTAGCCACCCAGGGAACCCCCAGCACTACTGGAAACGCAGGTGAATCGATAAGGAAGAGACTAATCCGCTCCTTGATTCCCCTGCGTTACCATGTCCAGTGGAACCGTGGCCTCCTGACCAACCCTGACCAACCCTAACCAACCCTGATCCTAATGGCCGGCTATCTAAGGAGTGCACGGGGAAGGGGGGGATCTATCGGCACTAGCGGAATTCCCAGCTTGATGGCGAGTCCGTGATCCATAAAGTTCCCAGCTGCGCCTGAATTGACTTGCGCCTTACGCTGGGAAGAGGGAGAAAATTCAAGAAACAAAATAAATACAAAACATGTGACCAACAGGGGTTCTGGGTGAGTTTGGTGCTGACTCACCTGGGGTGACCGAGGTGAGTTCTGTCTGCCCTCTCGACTGCCAGACGGGCTCCTCCAGCACCGGTCGGCCGTGTGTCCTCTCCGACCACAGCTGGTGCAGGAGGAGCCTTCCTCCTCTGGTACCCCTCGGCACGCCCCCCTTAACTCCATAGGAATGGGAGCAGGAGTGCTCGGAGGTGGAACAGACAGGACCCTTTCTGAACGCCCGCGGGCAGCCAGCAGATTGTCCAGCCGGATTGACATGTCTATCAGTTCGTCGAGGGAGAGTGCGGCGTCCCGACACGCTAGCTCCTCCCGGAGACTACACTGATAGTGGTCTATCAGGGCCCTGTCGTTCCACCCAGTCCCAGCGGCCAAGTTCCGGAACTCCAACGCGAAGTCCTGCGCGCTCCTCGTCTCCTCCCTAAGATGGAATAGTCGCTCACCTGCCGCTCGGCCCTTCGGAGGATGGTCAAATACGGCGGTGGGTGAACTCTGGATAGTGCTCCTTCGCCGAATCTGGGCCATTTCAGACCGTGTTGGCCCACCCCAGAGCACGACCCGTCAGGCAGGAGACGAGGACACTCACACTCTCCTCCCCCGAGGGAGTCGGTCTCACGGTAGCCAGGTACAGCTCGAGTTGGAGCAAAAAACCCTGGCACCCAGCCGCCGCTCCATCGTACTCCCTCAGGAGTGCAAGACAAAGTGCGCTGGAGCCGGACGCGGGGGGAGGAGGAGGTGGACTCGTCGGAGGAACCCGAAGGTGAAGAGAGGAGCCCACTTCTCTCCCATCAGTCCATTCTCTCCATAATCTGATCCATAGCCGATCCTATCCGATGGGGGACGGTGGTATGATGGAGGACGCGTTCCTTCATCGATGGAAGGGGGGTAAGCAGCTGCTCCTGCTGACTCCATTGGTAAGGTGCGGGATTCTGTAATGCTCTGGGCGTAGTGGGTGTGAAGTCAGGCGCAGGAAGCAGAGAGTACAGGGTAGTGCTTTTAACACAGCTAACATAAGCCACCCCACGAAACACAGGGCGCACACAAAACAAATGCCCCAAACACGGGGACTCAAACAGTCCGGAGAAAAGCCCACGAACAAAAACACGTCAACCTCAAACGTGCACAGTAGCAACACAAAACAATCCCGCACAAAGAGCAGGAGGGCCTACTGACTAAGGGGAAAGGGGATCAGTAGCAGCTAGTAGGCCGGTGACGACGACCGCCACCCGAACAGGAAGGGGAGCTACACTCAGTAAGAGTCAAAAATGTTGTAAAAATAAAACACTAATATACAGTGTTGTGATTAGATAAGTATTCATTCCCCCATGTTAGAATCACCTTTGGTGAGTCTTTGTGAGTCTTTCTGGGCAAGTCTCTAAGAGCTTTGCACAACTGGATTGTACAAAATATGCACATGATTATTATTTAACTTCTTCAAGGTCTGTCACATTGGTTGTTGATCATTCTAGACAGCCATTTCAAGCCTTGCCATACAGTTTCAAGCCGATTTAAGTCAAACCTGTAACTAGGCCACTCAGGAGCATTAAATGTTGTCTTGGTAAGCAACTCCAGTGTATATTTGGCCTTGTGTTTCAGTTTATTGTCCTGCTGAAAGGTGAATTTGTCTCCCAGCGTCTGTTGGAAACAGACTGAACCAAGTTTTCCTCTAGGACTTTGCATGTGCTTAGTTATATTCCATTTACATTTGTCGTACCCATACTCATGCTTGAAAATATGAAGAGTGGTACTCAGTGATGTGTTGTGTTGAATTTGCCGCAAACATAATGCTTTGTATTCAAGACATAAAGTTAATGTCTTTGCCACGGTTTTTGCAGTTTTACTTTAGTGCCTTATTGCAAACAGGATGCATGTTTTGAAATATTTGGAATCTGCACAGGCTTCCTTCTTTTCAGTCTGTCAATTAGGTTAGTATTGTGGAGTAACTACAATGTTGTTGATCCATCCTCAGTTTTCTCCTATCACAGCCATTAAACTCTGTGACTGTTTTAAAATCACCAATGGCCTCATGGTGAAATCCCTGATCAGTTTCCTTCCTCTCCAGCAACTGAGTTAGGAAGGACACCTGTATCTTTGTAGTGACTAGGTGTATTGATACAAGCATCCAAAGTGTAATTAATAACGTCACGATGCTCAAAGGGATATTCAATGTCTGCTTTTTTTTTTACATATACCCATCTACTAATAGGTGTCCTTCTGTGCGAGGCATTGTAAAACCTTCCTGATCTTCATGTTTGAATCTGTGTTTGAAATTCACTGCTTGACTGAGGGACCCAGATAATTGTACGTGTGGGGTACAGAGATGAGGTAGTCATTATTGCACCGATTCCATGCAACTTATGTGACTTGTGAAGTAAAACAATTATTGCCATAACAAAGCGGTTGGATACTTATTAAATCAAGACATTTCAGCTTTTCATTTTTAATTCATTTCTAAAACGTTCGAAGAACATAATTCCACGTTGACATTATAGAGTATTGTATGTAAGCCAGTGACGAAAAATCTCAATATAATCCATTTTAAATTCAGGCTGTAAAACAACAAAATGTGGAAATGGTTAAGGGGTGTACTTATTTTCTGAAGACGGTGTATGAGTGGAAATCTTCCCAGGCCCACCGGTGGCAATAAAACCATAGCATTTCTGTTTATGTCGAAGAAGGGCCACAATTTTCCACTCCAAAGAGCAGATGGAGCAACATTTTTATTTAAACACTAAGCAACTTTGTGAGAGGGAAACAAATTAAGCCGAGCTCACTCGCCTACAACGATTCCCCGCCAGGGCTTGTTGAGCTCAATCTATTTTCTAACCATCACTGAAGGAGGTGTGTGTGTGTGTGTGTGTGCACGTGTGTGTGTGTGTGTGTGTGTGTGTGTGTGTGTGTGTGTGTGTGTGTGTGTGTGTGTGTGTGTGTGTGTGTGTGTGTGTGTGTGTGCGTGCGTGCGTGCGTGCGTGCGTGCGTGCGTGCGTGTGTGTGCGTGTGTGTGCACGTGTGTGTGTGTGTGTGTGTGTGTGTGTGTGTGTGTGTGTGTGTGTGTGTGTGCGTGCGTGCGTGCGTGCGTGCGTGCGTGCGTGCGTGTGTGTGTGTGTGTGTACAGTATGTGGGGTTTTGTTGGTTATGAAAGCATCCACTGACAGCAGAATTTTTATTTTTTATTTCACCTTTATTTAACCAGGTAGGCTAGTTGAGAACAAGTTCTCATTTGCAACTGCGACCTGGCCAAGATAAAGCATAGCAGTGTGAAGAGACAACACAGAGTTACACATGGAGTAAACAATGAACAAGTCAATAACACAGTAGAAAAAAAGGGGAGTCTATATACAATGTGTGCAAAAGGCATGAGGTAGGCGAATAATTACAATTTTGCAAATTAGCACTGGAGTGATAAATGATCAGATGGTCATGTACAGGTAGAGATATTGGTGTGCAAAAGAGCAGAAAAGTAAATAAATAAAAACAGTATAAAAATAGTATGGGAATGAGGTAGGTGAAAATGGGTGGGCTATTTACCAATAGACTATGTACAGCAGCAGCGATCGGTTAGCTGCTCAGATAGCTGATGTTTGAAGTTGGTGAGGGAGATAAAAGTCTCCAACTTCAGCGATTTTTGCAATTCGTTCCAGTCACAGGCAGCAGAGTACTGGAACGAAAGGCGGCCAAATGAGGTGTTGGCTTTAGGGATGATCAGTGAGATACACCTGCTGGAGCGCGTGCTACGGATGGGTGTTGCCATCGTGACCAGTGAACTGAGATAAGGCGGAGCTTTACCTAGCATGGACTTGTAGATGACCTGGAGCCAGTGGGTCTGGCGACGAATATGTAGCGAGGGCCAGCCGACTAGAGCATACAAGTCGCAGTGGTGGGTGGTATAAGGTGCTTTAGTGACAAAACGGATGGCACTGTGATAGACTGCATCCAGTTTGCTGAGTAGTGTTGGAAGCCATTTTGTAGATGACATCGCCGAAGTCGAGGATCGGTAGGATAGTCAGTTTTACTAGGGTAAGCTTGGCGGCGTGAGTGAAGGAGGCTTTGTTGCGGAATAGAAAGCCGACTCTTGATTTGATTTTCGATTGGAGATGTTTGATATGAGTCTGGAAGGAGAGTTTGCAGTCGAGCCAGACACCTAGGTACTTATAGATGTCCACATATTCAAGGTCGGAACCATCCAGGGTGGTGATGCTAGTCGGGCATGCGGGTGCAGGCAGCGATCGGTTGAAAAGCATGCATTTGGTTTTACTAGCGTTTAAGAGCAGTTGGAGGCCACGGAAGGAGTGTTGTATGGCATTGAAGCTCGTTTGGAGGTTAGATAGCACAATGTCCAAGGACGGGCCGGAAGTATATAGAATGGTGTCGTCTGCGTAGAGGTGGATCAGGGAATCGCCCGCAGCAAGAGCAACATCATTGATATATACAGAGAAAAGAGTCGGCCCGAGGATTGAACCCTGTGGCACCCCCATAGAGACTGCCAGAAGACCGGACAGCATGCCCTCCGATTTGACACACTGAACTCTGTCTGCAAAGTAATTGGTGAACCAGGCAAGGCAGTCATCCGAAAAACCGAGGCTACTGAGTCTGCCGATAAGAATATGGTGATTGACAGAGCCGAAGGCCTTGGCAAGGTCGATGAAGACAGCTGCACAGTACCGTCTTTTATCGATGGCGGTTATGATATCGTTTAGTACCTTGAGTGTGGCTGAGGTGCACCCGTGACCGGCTCGGAAACCAGATTGCACAGCGGAGAAGGTACGGTGGGATTCGAGATGGTCAGTGACCTGTTTGTTGACTTGGCTTTCGAAGACCTTAGATAGGCAGGGCAGGATGGATATAGGTCTGTAACAGTTTGGGTCCAGGGTGTCTCCCCCTTTGAAGAGGGGAATGACTGCGGCAGCTTTCAATCCTTGGGGATCTCAGACGATATGAAAGAGAGGTTGAACAGGCTGGTAATAGGGGTTGTGACAATGGCGGCGGATAGTTTCAGAAATAGAGGGTCCAGATTGTCAAGCCCAGCTGATTTGTACGGGTCCAGGTTTTTCAGCTCTTTCAGAACATCTGCTATCTGGATTTGGGTAAAGGAGAACCTGGAGAGGCTTGTGCGAGGAGCTGCGGGGGGGCGGAGCTATTGGCCGAGGTTGGAGTAGCCAGGCGGAAGGCATGGCCAGCCGTTGAGAAATGCTTATTGAAGTTTTCGATAATCATGGATTTATCGGTGGTGACCGTGTTACCTAGCCTCAGTGCAGTGGGCAGCTGGGAGGAGGTGCTCTTGTTCTCCATGGACTTCACAGTGTCCCAGAACTTTTTGGAGTTGGAGCTACAGGATGCAAACTTCTGCCTGAAGTAGCTGGCCTTAGCTTTCCTGACTGACTGCGTGTATTGGTTCCTGACTTCCCTGAACAGTTGCATATCGCGGGGACTATTCGATGCTATTGCAGTCCGCCACAGGATGTTTTTGTGCTGGTCGAGGGCAGTCAGGTCTGGAGTGAACCAAGGGCTGTATCTGTTCTTGGTTCTGCATTTTTTTGAACGGAGCATGCTTATCTAAAATGGTGAGGAAGTTACTTTTAAAGAATGACCAGGCATCCTCAACTGACGGGATGAGGTCAATGTCCTTCCAGGATACCCGGGCCAGGTCTATTAGAAAGGCCTGCTCACAGAAGTGTTTTAGGGAGCGTTTGACAGTGATGAGGGTGGTCGTTTGACTGCGGCTCCGTGGCGGATACAGGCAATGACGCAGTGATCGCTGAGATCCTGGTTGAAGACAGCGGAGGTGTATTTGGAGGGCCAGTTGGTCAGGATGACGTCTATGAGGGTACCCTTGTTTACGGAGTTAGGGTTGTACCTGGTGGGTTCCTTGATGATTTGTGTGAGATTGAGGGCATCTAGCTTAGATTGTAGGACTGCCGGGGTGTTAAGCATATCCCAGTTTAGGTCACCTAACAGAACAAACTCTGAAGCTAGATGGGGGCGATCAATTCACAAATGGTGTCCAGGGCACAGTTGGGAGCTGAGGGGGTCGGTAGTAGGCGGCAACAGTGAGAGACTTATTTCTGGAGAGAGTAATTTTCAAAATTAGTAGTTCGAACTGTTTGGGTATGGACCTGGAAATTATGACATTACTTTGCAGGCTATCTCTGCAGTAGACTGCAACTCCTCCCCTTTGGCAGTTCTATCTTGACGGAAGATGTTATAGTTGGGTATGGAAATCTCTGAATTTTGGTGGCCTTCCTGAGCCAGGATTCAGACACGAGGATATCAGGGTTAGCAGAGTGTGCTAAAGCAGTGAGTAAAACAAACTTAGGGAGGAGGCTTCTGATGTTGACATGCATGAAACCAAGGCTTTTTCGATCACAGAAGTCAACAAATGAGGGTGCCTGGGGACATCGATGTGGCATGTGAAGAATACCTTGGGCGATAAAACACGCATGCTGATATCTCCTTCAATGAAGCAGCCGTCCACGATCAATAATATCTCTGTAATAGCTTTGCCTAAGTGCCAAGACTGTATCTGAAACATGCACTAAAAAGATCACAAGGCCATGTTGTACTGTACAAAAGTTTATGTGGACAAGATGAGACTGTCAAGGGAAGAGGGAATGTACTGTATGTATCATATTCAGTTATCTGACAGACTCGACACTTGGTAATGTAGCCCAGTCTGTTTGATGTGGAGGTCTGACATTTGAGGAGGGTTTTTGATGTGGTAGGGATGGCATGGGATGTGCTGTGTGTGTGTGTGTGTGTGTGTGTGTGTGTGTGTGTGTGTGTGTGTGTGTGTGTGTGTGTGTGTGTGTGTGTGTGTGTGTGTGTGTGTGTGTGTGTGTGTGTGTGTGTGTGTGTGTGTGTGTGTGTGTGTGTACCTCTCCATGTGTTTGTGTCAGTGTGTGTGTGCGGGCGTACATCTGTGTTTGTGTGTGAGTGTGCATGTGTGTAGCATACAGAGGCATTGTGGGATAGCCAGTCCTCCATGGCCAATGTTCCCAGTCTGCAGGCTATCAGGCTGCAGCCCGTTGCCTCTCCCACTGTGCCAGTCTACACATTGCGCCATCACTACCCATGATTCCATCTCTACCCCAGCTTTGATCTGCGCTTCACTGGAGGCTGAATATGACACAGCAGGCTGAATATGTTTCGCACTGTACTGCCCTGGGTGTAATGAGCCATGACTTCAACTTTCAACACAATTCACGTTACAAAGGAAGAAAGTTACACACATGATTTATGTATTGTTGTATGTATCGTTCATTCCCTGTGTATGTACTGTAGGTGTATGGACTGTATGTTCTGTATGTGTGTACTGTTGTAGACCTATCTTTATCATTTTTGTGTATTTTGGGGTAGATCAGCTTCAATATTACAGCGAGATTGTGGCTTCGATCAATTACATTTTCTGATAATTTCCAATATATATTTTCTGTAAATATACAAACTACCAGTCAAAAGTTTGGAGACACCTACTCATTCAAGGGTTTGTCTTTATTTTTACTATTTTTTACATTGTAGAATATGGCAAGAACAGCTCAAATAAGCGAAGAAAAACGACAGTCCATCATTACTTTAAGACATGAAGGTCAGTCAAACCGGAAAATCTCAATAAGTTTGAAAGTTTCTTCAAGTGCAGTCGCAAAAACCATAAATCACTATGATGAAACTTGCTCTCATGAGGACCGCCACAGGAAAGGAAGACCCAGAGTTACCTCTGTTGCAGAGGATAAGTTCAGTAGAGCTGGCAGCCTCTGAATTTGCATCACAAATAACTGTTCACAGAGTTCAAGAAACAGACACATCTCAACATCAACTGTTCAGAGGAGATTACATGAATCAGGCCTTCATTTTTTATTGAACCTTTATTTAACTAGGCAAGTCAGTTAAGAACAAATTCTTATTTACAATGACGGCCTACACTGGCCAAACCTGGACAACTGTGCACCGCCCTATGAACCTCCCAATCACAGCTGGTTGTGATACAGCCTGGAATCGAACCAGGGTGTCTGTAGTGACTGAGATGCAGTGCCTTTGACCGCTGCGCCCCTTGGGAACCTCATGTTCAAATTGTTGCAAAGAAACCACTAATAAAGGACACCAATAAGAAGAAGAGACTTGTTTGGCCCAAGAAATACAAGCAATGGACATTAGACTGGTGGAAATCTGTCCTTTGGTCTGATGAGTCCAAATTTGAGATTTCTGGTTCTAACCGCAGTGTCTTTGTGAGCTGCAGAGTAGGTGAATGGACAAATTCCACATGTGTGATTCCCACCATGTGGTTCCCACCATGAAGCATCCCCAGAGCTGGACTTTATGGAAGAGTGGCCAGAACAAAGTCATTGCTTAAAGAAAAACATAAGCAAGCACGTTCACCAAAAGCCATGTGGGAGACTCCCCAAACATATGGAAGAAGGTACTCTGGTCAGATGAGACTAAAATTGAGCTTTTTGGCCATCAAGGAAAGCGCTATGTCTGGCGCAAACTCAACACCTCTCATCACCCCGAGAACATCGTGGGGATGTTTTACAACCGGCAGGGACTGGGAAACTGGTCAGAATTGAAGGAATGATGGATGGTGGTAAATACAGGGAAATTCTTGAGGGAAACCTGTTTCAGTGTTCCAGAGATTTGAGACTAGGACGGAGGTTCACTTTCCAGCAGGACAATGACCCTAAGCACACTGCTAAAGCAACACTTGAGTGGTTTAAGGGGAAACATTTAAATATCTTTGAATGGCCTAGTCAAAGCCCAGACCTCAATCCAATTGAGAATCTGTGGTATGACTTAAAGATTGCTGTACACCAGCGGAACCCACCCAACTTGAAGGAGCTGGAGCAGTTTTGCTTTGAAGAATGGGCACAAATCTCCCAGTGACTAGAGGTGCCAAGCTTATAGAGACATACCCCCAACAAACTTGCAGCTGTAATTGCTGCAAAAGGTGTCTCTACAAACTATTGACTTTGGGGGGGGGTGAATAGTTATGCACACTCAAGATCCGTTTTTTGTTCTTATTTCTCGTTTGTTTCACCATTTTGCATCTTCAAAGTGGTAGGCATGGTGTGTAAGTCAAATGATACAACCCCCCCCCCCCTCCCCAAAAAGGTTTTCATCAATGATCTCTCTGTACTTTGCGCCATTCATCTTTCCCGTCTCCCAGTCCTTGCTGCTGAAAAACATCCCCACAGCAAGATGCTGCCACCACCGTGCTTCACTGTAGGTATGGTGCCAGGTTTCCTCCAGATGTGATGCTTGGCATTCAGTCCAATGAGTTCAATCGTGGTTTCATCAGACCGGAGAATCTGGTTTCTCATGGTCTGAGAGTCTTTAGTTTCCTTTTGGCAAACTCCAAGCAGGCTGTCATGACCTGATTGGTGGAGTGCTGCAGAGATGGTAGTCCTTCTGGAAGCTTCTCCCTTCTCCACAGAGGAACTATGGATCTCTCTGGAGTTCTCTCACCTCCCTGACCAAGGCCCTTCTCCCCCGATTGCTCCCCTGATTGTTCAGTTTGACCAGGCGGTCAGCTCTAAAAAGTGTCTTGGTGGTTGCAAACATATTTTATTTAAGAATGATGGAGGCCACTGTGTTCTTGGGGACCGTCAATACTGCAGAAATGTTTTGGCACCCTTCCCCAGATTTGGGCCTCAACATAAACCTGTCTCGGAGCTCTACGGACAATTCCTTCAACCTCATGGCTTGGTTTTTGCTCTGACATGCACTGTCAACCGTGGGACCTTATATAGAAAGGTGTGTGCCTTTCCAAATCATGTCCAATCAATTGAATTTACCACAGGTGGACTACAATTAAGTTTAATAAACATCTCAAGGATGATCAATGGAAACAGAATGCACCCGAATTCAATTTTGAGTATCATACTGTAGCAAAGGGTCTGAATACTTATGTAAATAAGTTGTTTCTGTTTATTTATTTTTTGCGAACATTTTTAAAAGCCTGTTTTCACTTTGTCATTATGGGGTATTGAGTGTTGATTGATGAGAAAAAACATTTGATTTAATACATTTTCAAATATGTCTGTAACGTAAAACAAATGTGGAAAAGGTAAAGGGGTCTGAATACTTTCCGAAGGCACTGTATGTACAGGTTGTACTGTATACTTTTTGTATGCACTGTGTGTATGGTACATTCAATGGTATGTGAGGGGTTCTGCTTTGATATTACAGTCACATAAATACAGGGTATCTCATCCCCCATGGTGATTTATAAATCTGTTGACATGTTTCTCCCCGTCATCAGTCATCTCTGATGTTACAGCTTAAACACACTAAACCTATGAGCTGCTTCCTCTGATGACATACAGCAGAGTGCTGTGCAAACATAGACACTACACCACATTGATATTCATTTCACTCAGTCTCAGACAGTACATTGCATCATCCTGATATATGGTGTAAATATTGATGGAGTATGGCATATAGAGAATGGAGATGGTTGGTGGTTGTTTACTTGAATCTCACTGCAATGCAAGGCATTCAAATTAATTTGTTTCGCATACATTTAATCTCCTTGATATATCGGCATGATGTACAGTGACTTCAGAAAGTATTAACACCCCTGGATTCTTTTCACATCTCGAGTCATTAAGTATTCAAACCCTTTGTTATGGCAAACCCTTTGTTATTGGCTATCTGTAAATAAATAAAAAACAAGAAAATGGTACCATCTGGTTTACTAAATCTAAGGAATTTGAAATTATTTATACTTTTACTTTTGATACTTAAGTATATTTTAGCAATTATATTTAAAACCAAATACAGTGCGGAAAAAAAGTATTTAGTCAGCCACCAATTGTGCAAGTTCTCCCACTTAAAAAGATGAGAGAGGCCTGTAATTTTCATCATAGGTACACTTCAACTATGACAGACAAAATGAGAGAAAAAAAATCCAGAAAATCACATTGTAGGATTTTTAATGAATTTATTTGCAAATTATGGTGGAAAATAAGTATTTGGTCAATAACAAAAGTTTATCTCAATACTTTGTTATATACCCTTTGTTGGCAATGACAGAGGTCAAACGTTTTCTGTAAGTCTTCACAAGGTTTTCACACACTGTTGCTGGTATTTTGGCCCATTCCTCCATGCAGATCTCCTCGAGAGCAGTGATGTTTTGGGGCTGTTGCTGGGCAACACGGACATTCAACTTCCTCCAAAGATTTTCTATGGGGTTGAGATCTGGAGACTGGCTAGGCCACTCCAGGACCTTGAAATGCTTCTTACGAAGCAACTCCTTCGTTGCCCGGGCGGTGTTTGGGATCATTGTCATGCTGAAAGAGACCCAGCCACGTTTCATCTTCAATGCCCTTGCTGATGGAAGGAGGTTTTCACTCAAAATCTCACGATACATGGCCCCATTCATTCTTTCCTTTACACGGATCAGTCGTCCTGGTTCCTTTGCAGGAAAACAGCCCCAAAGCATGATGTTTCCACCCCCATGCTTCACAGTAGGTATGGTGTTCTTTGGATGCAACTCAGCATTCTTTGTCCTCCAAACACAACGAGTTGAGTTTTTACCAAAAAGTTATATTTTGGTTTCATCTGACCATATAACATTCTCCCAATCTTCTTCTGGATCATCCAAATGCTTTCTAGCAAACTTCAGACGGGCCTGGACATATAGTGGCTTAAGCAGGGGACACGTCTGGCACTGCAAGATTTGAGTCCCTGGCGGCGTAGTGTGTTACTGATGGTAGGCTTTGTTACTTTGGTCCCAGCTCTCTGCAGGTCATTCACTAGGTCCCCCCGTGTGGTTCTGCGATTTTTGCTCACCGTTCTTGTGATCATTCTGACCCCACGGGGTGGGATCTTGCGTGGAGCCCCAGATCGAGGGAGATTATCAGTGGTCGTGTATGTCTTCCATTTCCTAATAATTGCTCCCACAGTTGATTTCTTCAAACCAAGCTGCTTACCTATTGCAGATTCAGTCTTCCCAGCCTGGTGCAGGTCTACAATTTTGTTTCTGTTGTCCTTTGACAGCTCTTTGGTCTTGGCCATAGTGGAGTTTGGAGTGTGACTGTTTGAGGTTGTGGACAGGTGTCTTTTATACTGATAACAAGTTCAAACAGGTGCCATTAATACAGGTAACGAGTGGACAGAGGAGCCTCTTAAAGAAGAAGTTACAGGTCTGTGAGAGCCAGAAATCTTGCTTGTTTGTAGGTGACCAAATACTTATTTTCCACCATAATTTGCAAATAAATTCATTAAAAATCCTACAATGTGATTTTCTCGATTTTTTTCCTCATTTTGTCTGTCATAGTTGAAGTGTACCTATGATGAAAATTACAGGCCTCTCTCATCTTTTTAAGAGGGAGAACTTGCACAATTGGTGGCTGACTAAATACTTTTTTGCCCTACTGTACTTTTAGAATTTTACTCTCAGGTAGTATTTTACTGGGGGACTATTAAGGTATCTTTACTTTTAAGTATCTTTACTTTTACTCAAGTATGACAATTGGGTACTTTTTTCACCACTGTCACATAATATGTTGCATGGGACTCACTCTGTGTGCAATAATAGTGTTTAACATGATTTTTCAATGACTATCTTGTCATGACGTTGCCTGGGGGTAGGTTTATGACAGTCATAAATACCTCTTCCCCCCTTTTTCCTCTCTCTACCCTACTGAGGTTACATTTGCAAAACCCTTGGTTAACATAGAGATTCTAGGAACATCAGAAGGTGGGGGGAAATTATCTATCTTCTGGCAATCCGATCAATTGAACATATGCGGTGGTACTTAATGAATATGATGTCAGTTCGGTTGTCATCTGAGACATTCTCATCAATGATAAGATGACATAAACTCTACAGTGGAAAGTCTACACATCAGAGTTATCGGATTCACATGGAATTGTTGTTCAATTTAAATGTTTGAATATGAAATTATTCGTGATGGGATGAAATGTGATTTTAGCTTCTAAAATGTGAGATTTGGGTTTTCATGAGATAGGGCTCTGCTCAATCAGTGGCCCGCCCCTGTGAAGGGACATGGGCTATGAATCTTTTCAAACACACCCTCCTCTCCCTTCCTATATAAGCCCTTGATGACAATATAACCTCCTGTTCCGAGGACGTGAGGACGACGGTCCTATGTCAGAATGGTTCAGATAATAACTACAGAATGAAGCCAACATCAGCGTGAGCTTTGGTTACGAATGGTATGAACTTTGAACTCTTATTCACTACAGAAGTGATACCTCCTAGCCGTTGAGTTAGCAACAGCCGCTGCAAACAAGGGTTAGGAAGGAACAGGCAGAGTATCCCGTCTACCACACAACGACGTTACTACAACATATTACATTTACCAGCAGAGACATTCTTCAAGGGACAAAGGCCTCGGTTGGGCAACACGGCCTTCCATCTACCACAAACCTACTGAAGCGCAGCTCAGAGTAAATTTTTATTGCATTTTCCTTTTCCAAATGGGGGGTAATTTAGAATGCACAAGATACTATATTTACGATAGCACAGCTTCTTCCCTTTGTTCCTCAATCTTCCCGCTCATTCACTCAAACCCAGACCCTTTTCTTTTGTGTAACAAGCTGTCATATCTGTTCTGCCCACTAGCGACGTTTTCCTTTATGACGTAATTTGTAATCAAGTTATGATTTAATGATTTGTATATGTAATTCTGTGTGATTAGTTAGGTATTTAGTAAATAAATAATTAAACCCAATTTTATATTGCTGATTCAACTTGTGAGCCAGGGTTCGTGCAGATAACTAAGAATTTACAACTTTCAGATGAGACTGAATTAAGATGACGATTAATATTGACTGCTATTGATGTAAAATATTACTAGGTCTTTAAGAGTTTATTCGGAAGATAACAGCTCTATAAATATTATTTTGTGGTGTCCGGCTCTCTAGTTAATTACAATTACATGATTAGCTCAATCAGGTAATATTAATTACGGAGAAATTATTTTATAGAATAGCATGTCATATCACTTAATCCAGCATAGCCAAAGACACGACAATCTCATCTCTGTCCCCATATCATACATCTGTAAGGTCCCTCAGTCGAGCAGTGAATTTCAAACAGATAGGTTTTCGAATGCCTCGCAATGGAAGATGGGTAAAAAAAGAAAAAGCAGATATTGAATATCCCTTTGAGCATGGTGAAGTTATTAATTATACTTTGGATGGTGTATCTGTTACGCGGAACGGAGCAGGTGAACCCAAGAGCAGACTCAGACAAGGAGACTGGGATAAGGTAACCAAGGTATTTATTGGAAAACAGGGGAAGATGGTGTGCAGGCCAGGGAAAGCTTGGGCGGGTTGCAGGGAGCCAGGTGCTGAGGCTGAGGCTGGAGCGAGGGGAGTTGGGGCTGGGTAAGCAGGTTCGGAGAGGAATCCAAGGAAGCAGTAGAGTGGGTGGTCCAGGACAGGGTAACAGAACTGACTAGATGTGGGAGACAGGGACCAGAGCGCACAGAACTGTAGCGGAGAGGAAAATTAGCATCAGGCAAAGGGAAAACAGGCACAAGGGAAAACAGGTACAACATGAAAACAGGATCTATGCAGGAAAAACGCAGACTGACTGAGCAGAGGTTACGGTCTGGCAGCGTGAAAGTGGCAGGGCTGAGTATTTATAGAGGTCTTGATTAAGGAACAGGTTGCAACTGCTGGTGGGGATCTTCTCTGCCTCCAGCACACCTGTCTCCACACCCACACCCACACAGTTAAAGAGGGAGAGAGCACTGTGTGAATGGCATCAGGTTAGGGAGACACAGGATGAGCAGTAGAGGGAGAAGCAGATGTAACAGTGCCTCCCCCCTCCCCCTCCACGGGCGCCACCTGGTGTTCGACCAGGCTTATCTGGGTGAGAGGTATAGAAAACAAGTAAGAGGGATGGGTCCAGAATGTGATGGCGGGAAACCTAGCAGTACTCCTCAGGCCCGTAACCTTCCCAGTCCACCAAGACCCCGACTACGTATACCCAGAAGCTACCGGACGGTATAGGCAAGATGGTCATCGATGAGCCGAGGGGGTGGAGGAGCTGCTGCAGGAGGAGACAGAGGACTGGAACTGACAGGTTTGATCAGGGATACTTGGAAGGTAGGGTGGATCTTGAGAGAGGCTCAGAGTTTCAGGTGCACAGCAGAGGGGTAATAACGCAATCAATTTCAAAGGGACCAATGAATGTGGGGAAAGTTTCTAAGAAGCCACCTTCAATGGCAGGGACTTCAATGAGAGCCATACCTTTTGGCCTGGAGTGAGGCACGGCGACGGTTGGCTTGGGACTGGATCCTAGTGGAGGCACGAAGAAGGGCAGCCCGGGCCTTCCTCCAGGTGCAATGACAATGGCGCATATGGTCATGGACTGAGGGAACCGCCACCTCAACCTTCTTGGGCGGGGAAGAAGAGGGGTTGACAACCCAGAGCACAGTTGAAGGGTGACATACCTGACGAGGCGTTGGTAAGGGTGTTGTGGGCATATTCCACCCAGGGTAGCTGAGCACTTCAGGAGAAAGGGTTAGCCGAAGTCACGCAGCGTAGGGCAGTCTCTATCTCCTGGTTGGCCCGTTCAGTCTGGCCATTGGTCTTGGGGTGATATCCAGATGAAAGACTGACACTGATACCCAGTGCTGAACAGAAGGATCTCCATAGCTGGGATGTAAACTGGGGTCCCTTGTCGGAAACGATGTCAGTAGGATTGCCATGCAGACGAAACACATGGCACACCAGCAGGTCCACAGTCTCCCTGGAGGATGGAAGCTTGGAGAGGGGAATGAAGTGAGCCGTTTTGGAAAATCTATCAATTATGTTGAGGATGACTGAGTTAACGTTAGATGGGGGTAGGCCAGTGACGAAGTCCAGAGCTATGTGTGACCAGGTGTGACTGGGTATGGGAAGAGGGCAAAGCTGACCAGAAGTGGGTTTAGTGGAGGTCTTATTATGGGCTCAGACTGAGCAGACCGAACATCTCTCTCCATGGTGGCGCACCAAAAGCGCTGATGCAGGAAGGCGAGGGTCTGGTTCATACCCGGTTGACAGGTGAGTAGAGTGGGTCCACTGAAGAACATCAGAGCGAACTGAATCTGGAACAAACAGAGCATTTCTAGGACCATTACCTGGGTCAGGCTGGTTCTGCTGAGTCCGTCGAATATGGGACTCGATCTCCCAGGAGACAGCGGCAACAATGCAGGTGGATGGCACAGTCGTATCTGGCTCATAACCAGTGTTGTCGGCAGTGAACTGGCGGAAGAGGGTGTCAGGCTTGGTGTTCCTAGAACCGGGGCGAGTGTGAAGTTAAACCTCCCAAAGAACAATGCCCACTTGGCTTGCCGGGAATTCAGACACTTGGCGGTCTGGATGTAGGACAGGTTTTTGTGGTCCATCCACACGATGAAGTGGAGAATAGAACCCTCCAGCCAGTGACGCCATTCCTCAAGAGCTAGCTTCACTGTCAGGAGTTTCCAGTTACCGATCAAGATTTCTTTCTGCAGGTGAAAGCATATGGGAAAAGAATGCACATGGTTGGAGCTTCTGATCAGAGGGTGAACGTTGAGACAGAACGGCACCTACCCTTATGTCGGAGGCATCCACCTCCACAATGAACTGGAGTTCTGGGTCTGGCTGGGTGAGGATTGGCGTGGCAGTGAAGTGACTCTTGAGTTCAAGGAAAGCTGCCACTGCCTCAGGATTCCAGTGGAACGGAGTGGAGGTGGAGGTGAGAGTTGTGAGAGGTGCTGCCACACGGCTGTAGTTGCAGATGAAACTTCTGTAAAAATTTGCAAACCCCGGGAAACACTGTAGCTGCTTCAGGTTTGAGGGCGCAGGCCACTGTGACTGCCCTGACCTTGGCGGGATTCATACAAAACCGTCCCTGTGCAATAATATAACCCAGGAAAGACACAGAGGAAGCATGGAATTCACCATTTTCAGCTTATTCTCGAACAGCTGTTGGAGAACTTGGCGAACGTGTTGCTGGTGAGCCTCAGAGTCCTTAGAAAAATCTGAATGTCATCCACAGACAAAAATGAAGCTTCCAATCACATCCCTCAGTACATCATTGACTAGGCTCTGGAAAACAGCAGGGGCGTTAGTGAGACCAAAAAGCATGACCAAATACTCAAAGTGTCCAAGTGGTGTGTTGAACGCCTTTTTCCACTCGTCCCCCTCTCTGATGCGGACAAGGTGGTAGGCATTCCGGAGGTCGAGTTTGGTGAACACCGTGGCACCGTGGAGGGGGGCAAAAGCAGACCTGATGAGTGGCAAGGGATACTTGTTCTTCACAGTGATGTTATTCAACCCACGGAAGTCTATGCACGGCCTCAGCTACCCATCCTTTTTCTTTACAAAGAAAAAAATATCAGCTACCCGAGAGGAAGAAGGCCTGAGGGACTGAGAGGGACTGATGACAGGTATGGAGGTTCTGAAATGGACTGGGGCACAGACAAGGCAGGGGAAAGGGCAGAACGAAGACAATTTGAGTGACAAAATGAACTCCAAGTCTCCTTTCTGGTGGTCCAGTCGACCTGTGGATTGTGCAGCTTTAACCAAGGATGGCCAAGGACCTTGGGAGAGGGCAGTCGGTTATGTGGAGACCGATCCTTTCCTGGTGATTCCCAGAGAGACGAAAGGATGACAAGGACAGTTCTCTCAGACACAAGCGAGGAGCTGTCCATTGAGAGCGTTGGCATCGAGGGGTGAATCAAGTGGAACAGTGTCCAGGTCCAACTGGATAACGACACCTCAGTGCAGGAAACTCTCGTTGGCACCCAAGTCTATATGGGCAGGCAAAGGATAAGCCTGCCTCTGCCACACAAGGGTGCCATCTAGCAAGGGTCTAGGGGAGATGGACCGGTGATTTGGCTCAACAGTATATCCCCCACAACTGCCGAGCCACCTCCTTTTGCCTGTCGCAGGGAACAAGTGGAGACGAAGGGACCAACTTGGCCACAGTATAGGCAGCTCCTAGTGATGATTCGCCGCTGCCTCTCCTCGGGTGAGAGACGGGCCCGGCAGAGCTGCATGGGTTCAGGTTCTGGAAGAGACTTGGGAAGGGAAGCAGTCGGAGGAGGAGGAGAACCAAGAAAAACCAGATGTAGTGATGGGGCATGCAACCCTACCTGCCCTCTCGCTCCAACGCTCACGGAGACGGTTGTCGATGGAGATGGCGAGAGCGATGAGCTCCTCGAGTTCTTCAAGCTCATCCCTGGAAACCAACTCATCATTGATGGTCTCAGTGAGAGCTTGCTGGAATGCTACCCGAAGGGCCTCTTCATTCCAGTGCTCTGAGTGGCGAGGTTGCGAAACTCAATCGTCATCTCAGCAACGCTATGGGAGCCTTGACGGAGGGACAGAAGTCGCTTAGCGGCATCCTTACCGCAGACAGGGTGGTTGAAGACTCCCTTCATCTTCTTTGTGAAGCTGGAGTAGGAAGAGCTGGCCCAGGAAAGTGCTGCTCCACAGAGGCTGCCGATCAGGAAGGGAATCTTGGTCCGTTCGCTAGCATAAGCTTGGGGCTGGTGCTCTTACACAAGGGAACATTGTACCAAATAGGCTTGCAAGCTCCGAGGTTGCCATCGTTAAGCTCGGGCGCCGGAACGTTCAGCTCATGGGGCAGAGGAGAGGAACTCTGGACTGCCTCCAGCACCTGTCTCCGCCCACACAATCACACAACACACACAGAGAGAAAGAGGGAGAGAGCACTGGGGGAGTGACGGCAGGTCAGGGAGACACAGGATCAGCAGTAGAGGGCGTGGCAGGCGCAGATGTAACAGTATCAATATACTCGGTCATTAAATATATATAGGCGTCCTTCCGGAAAAGAAGGAAACTCAGGGATTTCACCATGAGGTCAATGGTGACTTTAAAACAGTTACAGAGTTTAATGGCTGTAATAGGAGAAAACTGAGGATGGATCAACAACATTGTAGTCACCCCACAATACTAACCTGATTGACAGATGAAAAATAAACATAATGGTGCTAAGTACAGCCTAAATCCTAGAGGAAAACCTGCTTCAGTCAGCTTTCCACCAGACACTGGTAGATGAATTCAACTTTCAGCAGGGCAATAACCTAAAACACAAGGGAAAATCCGGACTAGAGTTGCTTACGAAGAAGACAGTGATTGTTCCTGAGTGGGCGAGTTACAGTTTTAACTTACATCTGCTTGAAAATCTTTTGCAAGACATGAAAATCGTTGTCTAGCAATGATCAACAACCGATGTTTGATAGAGCTTAAAGATTTTGAAAAGAATAATGGGCAAATGTTGCACAATCCAGGTGTGGAAAGCTCTTAGACACTTAACCAGAAAGACTCACAGCTGTAATCACTGCCAAAGGTGCTTCTATAAAGTATTGACTTAGGGGTGTGAATACTCATGAAAATAAGATATTTTGTTTTCACTTTGTCATTATGGAGTATTGTGTGAAGATGGGTGAGAAAAAACTAATATTTAATCCATTTTGAATTCAGGCTGAAACAACAAAAGGTTGAATGTCAAGGAGTATGAATACTTTCTGAAGGCACTGTATATTGTTAGACAATATATTCATATAGTCATAGACAATATATTCATAGACAATGCAGAATGTGTTATTTGCCTCGGTTGTATACTTGGATCACAATGCAACATTGACGTAAAATGTTGTTTCTCTGACTTTTACTATCGGTATATTTAAATCTGGTTATATCAGTGTGAATGTGATGCATCTCATTTCAACTCATCAGGCCAAGAACAGTGCATGCATGTGCTATGATACACATGCTACAATGAATGGTGTGAGCAGCATGTATTTAGTGCATTAGGCCATGTATACACACAGTCTAATCACACTCGCACACGCACACACGTGCACACTAATTATACCATGCCACAGCACATGCATCAAGGCATGTTTAAGAGAGACAGAAAATATGTGTTTGTTTGCCCTGGGGTACCAACTACCAGTGTAACCATCATTATCTCTATGTCTAGATAAGCCAGTGTACACTCAAAAAAAATGCTGGATTAAAAACACCCCAGCGCTGGGTAAATAGTGGACAGAACACATGTTGGGTCACTTACTGTAGTTGTGTTTATGAGCTATGATCCACCAGGTCAGATCAGAAGACAGGAGGCTTGGCTTAGTAGGGGCTTGGCTTTCAGATAGTTCTTTTTGGCCACCCGAGAAAGTAAATGTCATTCGAGTGAATCTGTTCTATTGTCTTATCAACACACGTTAAGATTGAGCACGGACACATTTGTAGTTTAATTAGGCTTACACAAGTTTAGTTCCTCATGTGCCTATGGGTATCCAATGTTACCACTTTGTTATGACATTTTTATAATAATGTTATTAATTGAAATCACATTTAAATATGTACAGTAATGTGCAAAAATATTGAAGGGGAATTAAGTGCATGTATTTTTTTATTTTTGCCATGTATGCACACTCACACTCCAACACATACACAAGCACTCCATAATTTGCTCACACACACACACACACACACACACACACACACACACACACACACACACACACACGCACATACATTTAGAAATCAAATCAAATTGTATTTGTCACATGCGCCGAATACAACAGGCGTAGGTAGACCTTACATTGAAATGCTTACTTACATGCCCTTAACAAACAATGCTGTTTAAAAATAATAATAATAATAGAAATATAACAAATAATTAAGAAACTACAATAATAGTCTGGGTAGCCATTTGATTAACTGTTCAAGAGTCTTATGGCTTGGGGGTAGAAGCTGTTAAGAAGCCTTTTTGACCTAGACTTGGCGCTCCGGTACTGCTTGCCGTGCGGTAGCAGAGAGAACAGTCTATGACTAGGGTGGCTGGAGTCCTTGGCAATATTTGGGGCCTTCCTCTGACACCACATTATATAGAGGTCCTGGATGGTAGGAAGCTTGGCCCCAGTGATATACTGGCCGTACGCACTACCCTCTGTAGTGCCAGTCACTGGTACTTCCTGCTTTAGTTTTTTCTTGTAAGCAGGAATCAGGAGGATAGAGTTATGGGCAGATTTGCCAAATGGAGGGGGAAGGAGACATTTGTACGTGTCTCTATATGTGGAGTAACGGTGGTCTAGAGTTTTTTTCCCCTCTGGTTGCACATTTAACATGCTGGTAGAAATTAGGTAAAACAGATTTATGTTTCCCTGCATTTAAAGTCCCCGACCACTAGGAGTGCCGCCTCTGTATGAGCATTTTCCTGTTTGCTTATGGCCTTATACAGCTCGTTGAGTGCCGTCTTGAGTACCGTCTTAGTGGTTTGTGGTGGTAAATAGACAGCTAATATTAATGAAAACTCTCTTGGTAAATAGTGTGGTTGTCACGACTTCCGCCGAAGTTGGTCCCTCTCCTTGTTCGGGCAGCGTTCGGCGGTCGACGTCACCGGCTTTCTAGTCACCACCGATCCATGTTTAATTTTCTTTTTGTTTTGTCTTCACTATACACACCTGGTTTCCATTCCATAATCAATGTTAACCCTCTGGCTTCCCTTTCTGTTTTGTGAGTGATTGTCATTGTCATGTGGGTTTGTTCTTTGTGCTCTGGATATTTGTATTTTTCCTTGTTGGAACATTGCTTACCTTTTGAGTAAATTCAGATTATTACTCATACCTGTGTCCTTCGCCTGACTCCGCGCATCCATTCACCTAATCGCTGACAGTGGTCTACAGCTTATCATGAGACACTCTACCTCAGGCGAGCAAAACCTCAAGACTTCCTTAATTGTGACAAGATCGCGTTTAGAGGTAGGTGAAGGAGTCAGACGCAGGAGAGCAGAGATGTCTGAGATGCATATTTTAATGGGCAAGTCCACAAACACACAGGTAAGGTACAATACCCAAAATAAAACGCCCTCGACAACAGAGAAACCCGTTACTCACGAAAGGAGGAAAAAAACAACGCTCCTAAATTTATATTTATGGGGCGGCAGGATAGCCTAGTGGTTAGAGCGTTGGACTAGTAACCTGAAGGTTGCAAGTTCAAATCCCCGAGCTGACAAGGTACAAAGGCAGCCCTACCTCCACCCCCTTTTTCTCCTACTTTTCTTCCCGCAAATGACGGGGATTTGGGCCCGTTCCTGAGAAAGCAGTATATCCTTCACGTTGGACTCGTTAAATAAAAAAAGATTTGTCTAGTTCGAGGTGAATAATCTCTGTTCTGACATGTAGAAATTATTTTCGGTCATAAGTGATTTGAGCAGTAACATTATGTACAAAATAAGTTTAAAAAGTAAGTTACAAACAACTCCCCCCCAAAAAACGAACAAAATAGCACAGTTGGAATCGAGCACGTAAAACGGCAGCCATCCCCTCCGGCGCCATTATTAACTATACTGACTCTACACACACATCCACTCCTATACAATCATCATAAACGCTGCTGCTGATGCCTAGTCACCTTAACCCTATACATATCTACCTCGTATCACGGCCAGTATCCCTGCACATTGTAAATATGATATTGGAACTGACTGATCCTGTATATAGTATGCTCACTTACTTATTGTGTTCTTCTTATTTACATTTATTGTGTGTTTATTGTTCTCATTGTGTTATTTTTTAGTATTACATTGGTATTGATTACTGCATTGTTAGGTTTAGAGCTTGCAAGAAAGCATTTCACTTTACTTGTGCATATATTTGACATTAAAACTTGAACCTTGAACCTTGAAAACATAAAAATAAAAAAACATATTCTGGGGCAACCCAGCATGAAAGTGAATAAAAGACCAACTAATAGTTAAATTAAGCCATGTTTTGGTAATTCAAAGGTGTGGCCTATTGGGGGCTTAGCTTTCAGATAGTTATATTTAGCCACCCGTGAGAATAAATGTCCTCCATATTCATCATGTTAAGTTTGTACATTGCAAATGTATATTTTCCTTCAATATTTTAGCAGATTACATATTTTAATACAACATTTATAACACTATTATTTAAATATTATAACAAAGGTGTAAGTATCCCAACATTGGGATATGCAAATACATTGAATGAACTCGTACTCTTGTGAAAGCCTTATTAAAGTTACAAAAGTATCAGTGCTCAACCTTAACATGTGTTGACAATACAACAGAATGGATGAAGCAGAATTAAATGTCCTCTCACGTGTGACCAAAAATACTGGTCTTCTGCTCTGACCCGGTGGATCATAACTCAATAACCCAGCATCCACAAACCAACTTAAAGAAAATAATGGGTTGTTTGTGACCTAATTGTGTTCTGTCCAATAGTTACCCAAATTGGGTTGTTTTCAACCAAGCTTTTTTTGTTTTGTGTGTGTGTAGGTGTGGTGGGAAGAGCTTTAGTCAGTAGTACAGTTTTTCACACCAACACCCACCAGTCAGTGAGATCATTTCTCCATCCTCCCAAATGACCAAATAACATTATGATTATGCTGTGTATCACCAGCCTCAGATGCACAGATATGACTAAGTTCACTGTCTAAAGATAGCAATTACAGGAGTTTCACTGGGGTGTGCGTGTATCTGCGTGAATGTGTGCATGCGTGTCAGTCTTTCGGCGTGTGTGTGTGTGTGTGTGTGTGTGTGTGTGTGTGTGTGTGTGTGTGTGTGTGTGTGTGTGTGTGTGTGTGTGTGCGTGTGCGTGTGCGTGTGCGTGTGTGTGTGTGTGCGTGTGCGCGTGCGCGTGCGTATCTGTGTGTGTGTTAACAATAGGGACAGGCCGTGGCTGGTTGGGTGTGGAGGGGTCAGGTTGACTGCACTACATAGGGAATAGGGTGGTATTTCGGATGCCCATTGATATTTCTTCCACTGAGCCTATAACAGCAGGCGAGATATGAGGCTCGATATGACAGCAGCTCTTAGTCACAGACACACAGTCATAGGCACAGCCCGCCGAGCTAGGGGCTCACACTGATACTGGCAATCTGGTAAACCAGACAACCAACAATCCAATCTCAGAGAAAAACTTTAACATGCATTTTCATGTGGTCTACTTTGTGTGCGAACCGACCTTTTTCAATGAACTTCCTATTCGTGTTCCGCACCAAATGCACTGCACTCTATCAAATTTCCAGGTGGGCCAAATTACATAGAGATAGACAGGCCTGTGTAGGCTACTCCTGGAGACTCTCTGAAAGACATTTAGTCAGACTGAACATCTCATAGGCTCAGAGACCACTTGTGTGTGGGTAACGGGACGCAGTGGGAGTGAGTAGAGAGGGACAGTGGACACATACCAGTGCTAATCTCTGTGTTCTAGGCTGCCCAGGGAAGCTTCGTGGCAGTGAAAGGAGAATTTGTCGCTGCAGACAGGATTACAAGCACACACACACACAGACACAGACACACACACACACACACAGTGTAACACGCCTCAGTTCAGCCATAAAGCCAAGCTCCGGTGAAAGAAGCGGTAGCTGGAAACGTGTTAGCGCACAGGGGGTAATAATTGGATCTAAATCCCTCCTCTCCTCTGCTCCCTCACAACTACAGGGTTTTTGATGGTAAACGGTTCCAGTGTATCAGAGAAACGTGTGAACGAGATAAGACAAGAAACACCTGCATTTTCAGTCGTTTGATTCAGACAGGATGCCGGGAATTCATGTGACAAGATTTCCACCACCACCGCCAAAAAAAAAACCGAGTCATGTTTCCTTTTGAACACTCTCTATTACATGTCAAGTCAATGGAAAGAAAAGGGGAAACATCCTTGGTGTATTCCATGTTGACGTTTACCATCGGAAGGCGGGAGATGTGGAAGCTATATTTTTTTCAACGTGCAGGTAGATGATGTTCTGAAGTGTAGGCTGCATCGGAGGGGAGAAAAGAGACTGACATCTGCTCAGATCTGTAGAGGCACACTCTCCCGTTGTCCATGTCTCTGATTGCGTGCGTATAAATGGGCAGAAATGTTGACTGGTTTGTAGGCTTATCTCACACTCGCACATGCTTTTACACTCCCTGATTCAATTACAAGCTGTGGTGTGGCCTAATCTCAGACATGCGTTGGCTTCTATGATCCAGTTGGAAAATGAAGGGGGGGGATACAGTCGGGCTGCATCCGATATGGCACCCTATCACCATAGGGATCGGGTCAAAAGTAGTGCACTATAAAGGGAATAGGGTGCCATTTCAGATGCAGCCTAGGTCTGGATAGCATTGTGATGTGTGTACCCATATGAAAAGAAATCCTATATGAAGACATACAGTGCCTTCAGAAAGTATTCTTACTCCTTGACTTAATGCAAGTTGTGTTGTGTTACAGCCTGCAATTTTTCTCTCTCACCTATCTACACACAATACCCCGTAACGACAAAGTGAAAACATGTTTAAGCACATTTTTACAGTATCAATACTGTGTCAATACTATGTAGGAGCACCTTGGCAGCGATTACAGTCTTTCTGGGTAGAGTCTCTAAGAGCTTTCCACACCTGGATTGTGCAACATTTGCCTATTATTCTTCCAAAATTCTTCAAGCTCTGTCAAATTGGTTGTTGACCATTGCTATAAACCCATTTGCAGGTCTTTCACTGTCTTTTCTTCGTAAAAAACTACAGTGTAGATTTGACCTTGTGTTTTAGGTTATTGTCCTGCTGAAGGGTGAATTCATCTCCCAGTGTCTGGTGGAAAGCAGACTGAACCAGGTTTTCCTTGAGGATTTTGCCCGTGTTTAGCTCCATTCCATTTAATTTTTAACCTGGAAAAACTCCCCAGTCCTTAACTATTACAAGCATACCCATAACATGATGCAGCCTCCACTATGCTTGCAAATACAGAGTGGTACTCAGTCATGTGTTGTATTAGATTTGCCCCAAACAAAACACTTTGTATTCAGGACAAAAAGGTGATTGCTTTCCCACATTTTATGCAGTATTACTTAGTGCCTTGTTGCAAACAGGATGCATGTTTTGTAATATTTTATTCTGTACCAGCTTCCTTCTTTTCGCTCTGTCAATTAGGCTAGTATTGTGGCGTAACTACAATGTTGTTGATCCATCCTCAGTTTTCTCCTATCACAGCCATTCAACTCTGTAACTGTTTTAACGTCCCCGTTGGCCTCATGGTGAAATCCCTGAGCAGTTTCCTTCCTCTCCGTCAAATGAGAGGAAGGACCCCCTGTAACTTTGTAGTGACTGGGTGTATTGATACACCATCTAAAGTGTCACTAAGGACTTCACCATGCTCAAAGGGATATTCAATGTCTGCTTTTTTTTTACCCATCTACCAGTAGGTATCCTTCTTTGCAAGGCCTTACAGATAATTGTATGTGTGTGGAACAGAGATGAGGTAGACATTCAAATATATATGATTGCACACAGAGTGAGTCCATGCAACGTATTGTGTGACTTGTTAAGCAGATTTGTAATCCTGAACTTGTTTATTCTTGCCATAACAAAAGGGTTGAATACTTATTGACTCAATACATTTCAGCTTTACTTTTGTCATTAATTTGTAAATATATACAGTATATAATATATATAAACACAACTTTGACATTACGGGGTATTGTGTGTCGGGCAGTGACAAAATATCTACATTTAAAATGTAGGCTGTATTACAACGAAATGTGGAAAAAGTCAAGTGGTGTGAATACTTTCTGAAGGCACTGTATTAATGGGTATTTTCTGGAGGATTATGGTTTTAGCAGGTATTACTTCTATAGAGCAGACTGGCTAATCCTTATAGGCTATTTGTGCCAGTACTGTAATGTAATGTGCTGTCTAGGTACAGTAACACAGCCAGCCTTCTCAGTACAATTAAGGCCTAAACTAAGGCCATCCGTTTTCAGATGAAAGATCTCCATTAAAATCCTTAGTACTAAAATAGGTACAGCACTAAAATAGGTACAGCCTACATTTAACCCTTTTACTGTGGAGCTGTTTTCATGTTGCTTAGAAAGGTCAGATACTGAGAGAGCGTGGGGGACTATAAGGTTATATCTGCATTTTAGTCTAAATGGAGCTATTGGCATAGCATTTTTGTGTTCAATTCTCTCTACCTATATAGTACTCCGAATTCATGTTGTTTAGTTAAACAGAATACAAGATAGAAATTGCGGACACTATTCAAACCAGTGAGGGTTCAGAACTTTAAAGCCAATTATCTCAGAATCATCTTTTAGCAGATAAAGTCCCAAGCTCTCAACATGCACAGCTTAAATCATAAATGGGCTCTTTTCTGAGATATATTTAGACAGTTCTATCCTGTGGTCAGAAAAAGGAAATTGCCAACTGTTAGTCTGTTACAGTAGAGCATACAGTATGATCGCCTTGGCAGACCAACACAGCATGATGTGAATAAAATGAAAGACAGAACTGTTGTAATACAGATAGAGTACTAGTCTCCTGTGATTACCAAATGTACTATTACTTAACTCAACAAGCCAGCAATGACAAAGTCAATCAACACTGAGCAGCTTAAATTTGCTGAATTATCAAGCAAGGTGACCGGTATGATGCCTGAAGGAATTCTCTAGGAGAAAGGGAAGGACATGACAAGGACACTCCTGGGGAGAGAAGGAGACTTGAAATGTTTGGTGCCATTAAATATGTGTCACTGGCCATAGCCTGTCTCTACAAACTCATGGTAGAGTACAAATGGTATGGTCTCTGTAGAAAATAGTGAATAGAAGTATAGTATAATAGTATGAAAAATAGAGTAGAATAGAGTAGAATTCTAGAATAGTAGGAAAACACTTATCTTCATCTCTTTCCTTTCCTATCCTTCCTTCCCCTCTCCTCTCCTGTTCATTCTTCTCCTCTCCTCTCAGCCAGATCAAATGTCTCTTCTTGTTTTATGAATTGTAAATGAAAAGCGATGGTGGGTGATTTGCAGAAATGAAGCGCTAGGTGATATTTCAGGGTTCTATCTGGGTTACTGGGTCTGTGTGTGGTTCAGTGTGGTTCAGCCTCAGACATCATCTCACTCTCCCCCTCTCTCTCTCTCTCTCTCTCTCTCTCTCTCTCTCTCTCTCTCTCTCTCTCTCTCTCTCTATATATATATATATATATATATATATATAATCTCTCTCTCTCTCTGTCGCATCCTACGTGAACTATTCAAGCTATGTAACTGTGTCTTTCCAGGGACCATATGGCACCAAGCTGGGTCTAGGACACTGTGAGCCTGCAGTGTCATCTCGGTCATAGTCCACACAACCGCGTGATCAGTGGAAAACACCGTAACCCGACTGATCTTTCTCTCTGTTTTGGTATTCACTTTATCCTTGTTTTACTCTCTCTGTCCATCCTCGCTTCTCTATTGTATTCCTCTGTTGACCCATGTTTTTCCTCACCATTCCTATCCCCGTGGTGGTGTTCTCTATCCATCTCTCTCCTTTATCCCCCATGTGGTCTCTCCATCTCTCCTCTTCAAAGAGCACTGGCTTACTCAGGTCACATGGGATACTCACAGTGGTAGAGGACATGCTATGTCCTTGTGAGACTTGATGCTTTGATAAAGCCAGAGATGCATTATATACAACATAATACATATGATAGCGAATACCAAAGGCATTATTAATCATTTATAAATCACCTGTTATAAATAAATAGTCAACAACTTCTAAATGTCTTCACTCATTTTTATTCATGTTTTTACTTCTCCCTGGCTGACCCGAGAGGTGTGATGGAACTACATGCTGGAACCGGCTAGACTTAAGTTTCCTACCCTTATTAACAAAAGAGCACTACCCACCCAGATCTCTTTTCTTTACAAGGAGGGAGGAAGGAATACATCAAGAAGTAAAAAAAAAAAAAAAAACTTTACCCCTAGTCTCCTCTTGTGATTATTTAATCTCAGATGGAGTTTTCCGTGGGCCCATCTCTCCATGCCCCATCGAGACATGGCAGAGACCACGGTGGCGTGTAGGGTGAACGACTTGCAACATGGCGGAAACACTCTATAAACTGTAGTCTAAACCCAGCCAGCTAGCTAGCTCAACCACCCATTTTTTTTTGTTGTTGTGCTAAACACACTTGCATTTACAGCAGTGGGGTGAAGGGAAGCTAGGTCCATAAGGGGAAACCAACCAACCCACAGCCCACAGCTTCACAGTAGAACAGAGTATGAGTGAGGAGGCTTCTGTGCAGCTGTTTATTAAACAACATCTATGGTTTAAGTTGCAAAGAGAAGCAAACTACGCAGCTCGCAGCTGGAATTACTATTAGAGGCTATTTGAAAGGGGTTGGCGCTGCCTCTGAACTGATCTGAAACACAGAGTTGGAGGAAGGGAGGAAAACTGGGTGAGATTAGGAGGTCAGAGCTTTAAAATCATACAGATTGACTTAGTTTAATAGCAGGCATTATGTGAGCTACAAACCCGACGGTGCCTTGAATTTTTGGCTGTATACTGGAGTGTCTTGCGGTCCTCAACACACTCATGCATTATTTTTGTGCTCACCCTAGGAGCAGAAGAGCTGTATAAGAGGACTGGAATGCATGTCCTGCAACAGCCTTCTCTTCCATGCCTGGCATGTGAAATATGGGTTATGTCAGCCAACACGTACACCATCTGTAGTCAATGCGCAACCTCTGAATCTGAAACACCCTGGTGCCACAACACTTGGGATCTCTAGCAATATCACTGTCATGTTGTTAGACCCATAGAGATTCTATGATTTACTTGTGCATTTTGTTTTTCATGCATATGTAATGGTATGGTATGGTAAGGCCATCCTTAGACCAGGGGCTCTCAAAGTTTTGGGACCCCTTTGGTGAAAGCAAATTCATCAGGGACCCCCTCATAATCAGAGCACAAGTGAGTGAGCTAAAACAAAAAATAGCATACAAGGAGTTCTACAATGACTTTGTCAGTGCATGTCAGGACGAACAAGTCTTGGGCACTGGGAAATAACATTTTAAGGCACATTTCCTGCAATTCTACACATTTAGCCATGAAGCAGAGATAAAACCTTGCCGTTTTAAAACTTACATTACAGTGCATTTTATTTAAGTCATTTTTTATTGGGGAATTACAAGAAGTATTGCGTGGACAAATGTGATAATTGGTGGAGTACTATGGATATCAATATCCCTGTGAGCCTCCCAGGCCTATATTGCCCAGGGTTAACTGCACTCAGAGACATACAAATGGTATCCACAAATTCAGGACTCTGGGGAACTAGGTAACGGGCCTTATTGCCAAAATCCCGAAGTATCCCTTTAAGAACATATATCGTAGATTCATAATATAATTGAATCTCTTCTTGTTTATTCATTTAAGTAGGCGAGTCAGTTAAGAACAAATTCTTATTTACAATGACGGCCTATCCCGGCCAAGCCCTAACCCGGACGACACTGGACCAATTGTGCGCCGCCCCATGGGACTCCCAATCACGGCCGGTTGTGGTACAGTTTGGAATCAAACCATGTTTGTAGTGATGCCTCTAGCACTGAGATGCAGTGTCTTAGACCGCTGCACCACTCAGACGCCTATAGGCCTATCATCTCCATCTCCATTGATGGAGACCATGAGACATGGTAGGCAGCCCTTTGACAAGGCCTACAATTTCATATTGGCCTTTTTCTCGCTCTCTCACTCAGACTGTCTGCCTATCTGGCATAAATCGAACTAGCCTACTGCATCAGGCTCACATCTACCGATCCAATGACAAGGCAGTATTCCACAACTCAAGAATAGCAAAGCGTTCATGTATGTATTCATAGAGCCTCACAGTGGAGGTGTCATAATACCCATAAAACCTAGCGGTCAAACAGGGAAATGGTTCCAATCATTTATCCACCATTAATTCCCCCCCTAGGGGATTTTAGAAACACTTCAACTAAGGCCTGTGTTTCGTGTAGGCTTACCCTGGCATGAAGTTTTGATAAATATGTAAATCCCGGTCGGACAAGGTGACTTTAATCAATATGTTTGTCACTATTTACTCTCAGATTCTAAATGCTAATTAGCATCACAGTAGACATCATGCAAAACTACAAATCCCTGCAAGTCATTTCTAGCTAACACCTTTACAAACAGGCACTGTGTCAATTTAAAACTTGCACAGGACATTTCACAGAATTGTCGATTAAAATAAATGTTGCCAATTTATTGTTTACTACATTTAGCTAACGTTATAGATAGTTAGTGAAGAGATTCTTACCTTTGCCTCAATTCGGAAGTTTCATCCAGAACATCATGACATTTGTAGTTCTTTATGATAGCCACATTAGCAGCTAATTAGCATTTCATTTTTGGGTGGTAAATACAGGTGAATATATTGATAAAAGTCACCTTGTCCAAGCGAGATTTGCACGGTCATCAAAACATCACACCAGGGTAAGCCTACAGGAAACACAGCCCTTATTTTACATTTTTCTGAGGGTGCATTCGTAAGTTCACTCTGGAGTGCCAGAGAGCGTTCAGTGTGATCTGGGCGTTCGTAAATTCAGAGTGTTGTCAGATTGTCCGTTCGTAAATTCAGAGCGTTTCGCTGATCCTACTGTCTGACCTCACAATGGCAGTCAAACACCCAAGCTAACTGGCTATAGTTGGCTAGCTTGCTAGCTACTTCCAGACATAAATTGCAGAACACCTCACTCTGACCATTTTCTCGCCCTAGAAGAGCTGGTTAGGCTGTTTTCATGTTATCCAGTGCGTTGGTGACTGTAACTGTGCTGCTGGCTACAATTGAATTATGCTTTTTTGTTATTCTGCGCTCTGGCACACTCTGACGAGAGTGCTCCAGAGGGAATTTACGAGCGCACCCTAAAATCCACTATGGGAAAAATGAATGGTGGAGAAGCAATTGGAAACATTTCCCTGTTTGACTGCTAGGTTTTATGGGTATTATGACTCATACTGTGGTACTCTATTTCATCCATGTATTCATTATGGCTTTGTGGGACTCTGAGTCCTTTTTTTTCTCTCAGTTTGTTTACGTCATTCGGTTTTACTACAAACCCCACAATGCAAAGCTCCTTCTCCTCTCAATCCACTATGAAGATACAGTAGCCGCTCTCTCTCCTGCAATCTGAACAATGACTTCAGAGCGGAGGAAAGGAATTCAATAGCCTAGAATGCGTTATACAGCACGAAATATCTGCATTGAGCTGCTGTTCTCACAAATTACTTTAATGTACCAATCGTA
Organism: Oncorhynchus keta; assembly: GCF_023373465.1. Classification (NCBI taxonomy): domain Eukaryota; kingdom Metazoa; phylum Chordata; class Actinopteri; order Salmoniformes; family Salmonidae; genus Oncorhynchus; species Oncorhynchus keta. Next base: position 40,194,082 of record NC_068433.1, on the reverse strand, counting down.
AATATGTGGATACCTACAGAACACGAGAAATACGGCGTCGGTAAGTTTATTGGTTATATGTTTTAGTTTATTGGTTATATGCTTTAAAAATGCGGCGCTCTCGTTTACACCAAAAATATGTAATTAGTTTCAATCTAATAGGGAATATGCTGCTGTTTCATTTTGTTACACACTATCAACATAACAACGACCACTTGTCTTTTATCTTGTAGTTTACTAACGGTTACGAACGCGTGCTTATTTCATAGGCACCACCACTTCCACGCATTTCACGAGTCTTTGCTCTTTCCATGCATTTGTAGGCTATAGGCTATGAATACATTATGGTTTTACAGCTATAAAAATGAACGCACCACGCATGACTCGGGGCAATGGAACCTCCGTGATCAGTGCATCTCTTTGCACTCTGTGCCCGCTTAATCGCTTTGTTGGTTGTTGGTTGTTACATTGTGTCTGATAAATGAATGGAAGCAAACAAAATACTTATACTCTGTGCAAAGCATTTATTCAGCACTTTATATGCGTGTATTGTGTTTACTTCTCATTGAAAATAAAATAAAGTGTCGATATATATATAAAAAAAAAACACAAAAAAACGTTCGAATGGAATATTGTTTGTGTTTTTGGTATTCGGAAATTCCACTGAACCTTCAACCTTGTTTATCTAGTCTCTCTCAGTGAAAATAGGGAGTGAAGCTGACCTCCTAGTGTGCATTGTTCTGAGCGGCATGGGTGTCATCACCACAGATAAAACGTTGAAGTGAAGCAAACACAATGCGCGTGAAATATATGCTATGGGATTAAAAAAATAGTGCTATAATATCAAATCGAAGTGGGGGATATTCACTGTGCGCCCACATTCTGTCAAAACATCCTATTGAGATGCGTTCCCTTATTGACCAAAAACAGTGTTGCAAAGCATATTTATTGGTTGTAAAGAGTGCATGTTTGGGATGCTTTATCCATCCCCTAACTGCTTGAAATCTCACCATTGCAGAAATATTGCCATATTGTGTTATGTGGGCCTATCAGTCACACCTCTAGGTGCCTGAAGGCCTACCTTGTCTTGACCTGAAATCATTGGAACACAGTGATTCACTGAACCAGAAACTGGCCTCTGCCCTGTATCTGTTACAATTGTTTTTTGGTCACTAACTGGCCCTGCTCTTTTTCCCCGGGTGTGTGCATGTTTTTCTTCCCTCCCTGTCACAACTGAGCTAAGAAGCCTTTGGTACTGTATAATTTAAAGACTCAAGTTAGAACCCGGCGCTTGCGGTTCGATGCATTGCCTCATTTCAACAATTTCAACCTCTTTCTAAGTTCAGTCCATGGAGACAGGTGGGAGGAGGGTTGTAGTATAACATTCAATGTATTCTCAGTGCTTAAATGCCTTCATTGTCTTAAATTGCAAGTGAGGCTTTAAGTGGATTAAGCAGCCTTGATCCTATTTTCAATAAGACTCTTTTAATTAGCTCAGATTTAGAGCCTGTGGTTGGGTAGTAGGGGACTTCCTCCCTATGACGGTGGTGATTCTGGAGAAGAAAGACTGTTTCCTTCCTGTGCAACTCTGGTTATAAGCCCGCTGTTGTCTTTAAGTGGACAAAGAAGCAACAACACAACGTTGACTAAATGTAGTGATCTGTCCATGTTTTGTAACTCAAGGTTAAGCTTTATGCACACATTGTTTGAAAATGGACAAAGAGTGCAAAAGCAGCATACAGCAAATGACATTTGGATGTATGTTAATGATGTAGAGAGATGTTTGATGGATGAAGACATAGCCCGATGTAGAAGTACTGTCGTTGATCGTTGGTTGTTTGTTTGGATGCTTTGGGCTGCTGTGTAGGTTAAGTGGAGAAATCTGCGGAGTTCAGAGAAGGCCATGTGTTTTCATCATCAAGACTCGCTCCCTTGTTTATACATTCCTCCTGCCCATCGGTACACAGGGTGCTCCTTCCATTGAAGAGGTTTTTTACTGTGTGTACCTTTTACTGAAACAGATAGTTGAGGTAAACATACATTTAGGCCTTTCAGTATGTTTTCCAGCGTCTTTAAAGTCCTCGTCACCATGGTTTTGGTTCATTGGTTTTGAATGAGCAAAAAAATATATATATATAGAATTGCAGACATTCATTCGTAGGATTCAAAAGGATCCCGGCGCGCGGAACACATTGCTATTCTATAGCTAGCTATATGACGCCCAACCAGCTAATTACCCTCTGTGATCATCATTGATCACGATCACTCACTGAGGCTCAACACAGAATGTTATTTGAGAATATTCATGTTTCAGTGAAACAGCTGTCTTCAAAACCCTGGTTTTAACCGTTTCACCCCCGGGGTCTTTAGTCTCAAGATGTATGGATGTCCATTACGTCTTTGAGGTTCCAGTGACATTGATATAGTAGCCGGCTGTATTTGAATATGATTGATATAGTATGCACTGCAAATGTGATATCCTTGAGGTCCTGTCAGTGAACATTTGAACTCCCTTTAAACCAGGGCTGGCTTCCCAAAATGGGTTGAGGTTCTTGGATCCTTGGTGCGAACCATTTGATCTCTCGCCACAGAGTGAAATGTAGAATTCCAGCTTTTAATTGGGAGGTATTGGGCTTTGATGTTGATTTGCCTTATGCATGGGAGGAGAGCCAAGGAGGAGGAGCGCCCTCTATCTATCTACCATTGATGAAATATGAATGGAGTCCAGCAGAGGAAGACAGTGCAGCATTAAGACTCCTATTAGTACACCATTTAAGTGACTACAGGTTTGTAACCATAAGCGCAGGGGTGCTGTAAAATTGGATTCCTAATGGACATTGAGTCTACGGTGGCGTTGCATTCTGCCAAGAGGAGATATTTTCATAGCAAAGAGGGTTGGAATGTATTTCAGTTAAACATGAGGTGGGCATTTGAATAAAAATGTGTACATTGAGAAAGGATGGTAGACGAATGGAATAGTAGAACTGAATGTGGGGAATATTTTCACTGGAATTTCCACCTTTGGAAAAATCCACTGCATCTGGTTCCTTTTGAATGCTGGAATCCTGGAATTTTCAGTGGATTTATCCACCATCAGTTAAACACACAACAGCTAACAATGTAGCTTCACAGCCTTGGAGAGAGAACATTGCCTCTGTTTCGGGAGATTGTATTTGCTGCACATGGTCTTAAATGATGATTAACAGGAAGAGAAGGGGCCTTTCTCTCCTTGTTAAGACTGATATTGCAGCCAATCAAGCATGTCATTGCTCATCATAATTTAATGAGCTGCGTTAGATCGTGTGAGTGTGTGTATTGAATATAATTTTCCAGCGAGCATTCAAACAAAATACTTTATATTTAGCATATAACCACAGCCTGGTGTTTACTTTTGTAATCTCAATGTTTACCCACAGCAGCCTATGGAAACACATAAATAATCCTCAACATATAAACACCCTCAAGTGAATGATAGAATAACAGAATGGAGCGGTTGGATAGTGAAGAGCTGCCCTTGAATGGCCCTGGCCCTTGTGCAATGCATGTAGTAGAGTGGAGGAGTTTGAGGCCTGCTATGTAGTGGGGGTCTGTGTCAGGCCTGGGGCTGTCCTTCTCTCCCCTGGCTGCTGTCGCCTGCCCCCCTCTGGGGGGATGTCACTGGGCCGAGGGGTGGGTGGCGGGCCCTGCCTGGCGGCGTGTGTCAGGAGGCCTTATTGTTGGACGTACCCACCCTACCCAACACCCCCTACCCCCGTGGGATTAGCAGGTTGTTTGGCAGGGGGAACGGGGCCTGTGGTCCCATTCCTTCATTATATTACAACCCCCCTGCCTCCTTAATGAACACCGCCCCGGGGCACAGGGAGGCGTGGCCCCACAACGCCACCCCAGCTTGTAATTGCTTCTTCATCCGCTCCCCTCTGCTGTCTTCATCCATTAGGCTTCATCTACTAGCCGCGGCTGGGCCAACACAGGCAATCATTTAGGGATGATGATCGCTGGAGGGAGTTGCCCTAGTCAATATTGGAACTCCCTGGTGAATTAGACAGGCACAGTGGGATCAGAGAGAGGGATAGCGAGACAGGGGGGAGAAGGAAGGGAGAGGGATGGGGAAAGGGAGGGAAAGAGGGAGCTAAACCTCTGACATGTTAGCCTAGCTGGTGTTATAGGTAGACAGGGGCAACTAGCCATGTATATTTTATTCCTCCGCTCCAACAAAATATTTTTGTGTTTATTTACAATGACAATCATGCACAACACTTTATCAATATAACATGGTTGGTGAATACTAGACTGGATTGAAAAATGCTGCTTTTAGCCTGTTTGTGCTATCCCATTACTGCAGCTCTATGTACTTTCAGTTGAAAATACGAGAAACGTCACTCTATCCCATTTATTATATAAAAACACACGGAAAAAAACGCTGCTACTTTCCGGGTCTTATTTCTTACAAAATCAGCATGTTGACCTTTTCACCCCCTGTGGCGACGCAGCCTAACAACTGGACTGAGAGGGCATCACTATAGCTACATACTGTACATAGTACATGCATGTATGTCCCATTAATGTATTACTTAATGTACATTAAAATGACACTACTGTGAAATAGATATATTTAAAGGACAGTGCTGTGAAATAGATATATTTAAAAGCCAGGGTTTAAAAAAAGGGGCGATATTAGCCTATTCATTGTTCTGCTTCCCCTCTGAGTGGTTTCATGTATTCCTTTCAGGACTATGGGGCCTACTTATTGAACTGGACCCTATATTTAAACCATACTGATATAAATCCTACTTTAGGTACATTGTAAGGAAGTAGCCGTCCTATTCCAGAGGTCTATCTACTGTATGGTCACCGTGGTTTCCCTGATACCAATCTGTGAACCCAGTAAGAGGTTAATGGGGCGTGTTCTATTATGAATTCCCAGGTCGTGCTCATCAACACTGCGACAGCGGAGGTGGGGGGTGGGGTGGAAGAAATGACAGGCTGTCACCAGCGTTGTCAGAAACGAATGCTATATTCACAGACGACAATCATTGGGATTGATGTGTGAAAGGAACTATTGATGCGTTTTGAGTTTTTGGTGCACACATGCTCATTTTTAAAAGGGGCAAAAAAAAAGAACAGATTCCCTAAGAAATTGATTTCCAGGGGTGTTGAGTTATATAGCGTCCAATGGCTGTGTAATCTCAGTCTTGCTGTATTGATCATGGGCTCTGCTTGTGTCTCAAAATGGCACCTTATTCCCTTTAAAGTGCAATACTGTTGACTGGAGCGCTATGTGCACTATAAAGGGAATATGGTACCATTTGGTTCGCAGCAGCCATTGCGACTCTGTGACCCGCACAACACACCAGTCACCGTCTGACAACCTCTTGTCCTCAGTTCTTAAAAGGAACAATAAGAAGTATGTTATTCATGCATTATTAATGCTTTATAATGAATTGTCATTGTTGTGGTTGCGTTGTGGTTGAACCAGGCTTTTATGTGCGGTGATGCTTGTGTTAGAGGTGTTAATACATTATGGGTTGTTGTGGTTGGTCGTACGAAGGTTGAACCAGGCCTTTCTGTGCAGTGATGGTCCTGGTTGTGTTCGAGGCCATCGAGAAGGCTCTCTCCTCTTGGCAGGCAGAAAACATGTCAGTGTCAGGAGTGGGCAGGGAGTGGGCTGTTTGCAGAGATTGGAGGTTACTCTCCCCCATATCTTCTTATCTCAATCTCTCTCCCCCTCTCTCCTCTCTCTCTCTCTCTCTCTCTCTCTCTCCTACTCTCTCTCTCTCTCTCCCTCTCCTACTCTCTCTCTCTCTCTCTCTCTCTCTCTCTCTCTCTCTCTCTCTCCTACTCTCTCTCTCTCTTTCTCTCTCTGTCTGTTGATCTGTCTGTCGGGTGGTTCTCTCTGTCTCTCTCTCTCTTTGTTATTTTCTCTCTTTACCCACCGCTCTCCATATCCGTCTTTCCATCTGTCTTTTTTTATCTGCTCTCCTCCCATTTGTCTATTTCGCTCCCTCTCTTTTGTCTCTTTCACTCCTTCTGTTTGTCCATTCTTCCTCCTCCCCAGACACTTCCGTAATGCTGTTGTGGTCTCTCTAGGGCAGAGAAACAGACAGTGCGACTGAGGATGGTAGTAAAGTAGTAAAACCTCACTGGCTCTCTGTGTCGTGTCTACCTCTTCCACTATCTCTATGCATTTACCTACAGTATGTCCCCGTCTCCCCATTCGGCTCCCCAAATGAATATGGATGATCATATCTGGGCATGGAGCATGTTGCTGCTGCTATCACAAGACACACAAAGGCTTCCGTTGAGTACAGAACCCCACCACTGAGCTGGTGCCTGGCCAAAATTAATTTAGGTGTTCATCTACATGAAAGAGATAGAGATCACTACCACCACAGTTTGGTTGTAATCAAAGCGTATAGAACACTGTCTCTTGTCTGTGTCCCAATTAAATGACACCCTATTCCCTATGTAGTGCACTACTTTTGACCAGAACCCTATGGGTCCCCTAGGATACCATTTGCGACGCACAAACTCTCTCTTTCTGGGTTGTGTTTTGTGTTGGTAAAGTACAATGTATCAGGCCAGATGGCTTTAATGTTTCCCTGGCTCTCCATGTCCTTGGCTCCTGTTTTGTCTGTGTTGTTGAAGGGAGATGTTTGAATGCTGCTCTGGCTCGGAAAAGCAGAAAGTATTATCCATCGTCGTGGTATGATTGTACTCTAGGCTGTTCTGCTTGCCCAGCTCTCATCACTCTTTCATGTGAGTGATAATGATGTCTCTCTCGCTCGCTAAGCATCACAACTATTATTTTACCCTGCTGATTTAAAACTCTTCACTCTCCCTGTCGCACGTACAGTATGAATAAATATACTTGGCTGCCAGTGTTTGACTTGATACTACCTGAGCTGCTAGTGAGGTGTTAGATTTCCATTCCATTAGATCAATTCACACAACACACAATATACTGTGTTAGTTTTCCGTTCACGTCACTTGCATGCACACACACACACCACATGAATCAGCTCGATGCGGCTGGGCAGATGATGGTTTGACCTTGGCTGCTGTAACCATCATCTTACCTGTCAGTGTGTGTGTGTGTGTGTGTGTTAGAGGTCGACCGAATATGATTTTTCAATGCCGATACCGATTATTGGAGGACCAGAAAAGCTGATACCGATTAATCGGCTGTTTTTTTTGTGTTTAATTTTTTTTTATTTGTGATAATGACAATTACAACAATACTGAATGAACACTTATTTTAGCTTAATATAATACATCAATAAAATCAATTTAGGCTCAAGTAAATAATGAAACATGTTCAATTTGGTTTAAATAATGCAAAAACAAAGTGTTGGAGAAGAAAGTAAAATTGCAATATGTGCTATGTAAGAAAGCGTTTCAGTTCCTTGCTCAGAACATGAACACATATGAAAGCTGGTGGTTCCTTTTAACATGAGTCTTCAATATTCCCAGGTAAGTTTTACACATACAACAACACAGAGTTACACATGGAATAAACTAAACATACAGTCAATAATACAGTAGAACAAAAGAAAACAAAAAGTCTATATACAGTGAGTGCAAATGAGGTAAGGAAATAAATAGGCCATGGTGGCGAAGTAATTACAATATAGCAATTAAACACTGGAATGGTAGATCGGCAGAAGATGAATGTGCAGGTAGAGATACTGGGGTGCAAAGGAGCAAAATATATAAATACCAGTATGGGGATGAGGTAGGTAGATAGATGGGCTGTTTACAGATGGGCTATGTACAGGTGCAGTGATCTGTAAGCTGCTCTGACAGCTGGTGCTTAAAGCTAGTGAGGGAGATGTGAGTCTCCAGCTTCAGAGATTTTTGCAATTCGTTCCAGTCATGGGCTGCAGAGAACTGGAAGGAAAGACGACCAAAGAAGGAATTGGCTTTGGGAGTGACCAGTGAGATATACCTGCTGGAGCGCGTTTTCCCTCTACCATTTGTATTTAATTAACCGTTGACTATTGGATGTTCTTATAGTCATTTTAGTATTGCCAGTGTAACAGTATAGCTTCCGTCCCTCTCCTCGCTCCTTCCTGGGCTCGAACCAGAAACACAACGACAACAGCTACCACATCGAAGCAGCGTTACCCATGCAGAGCAAGGGAACCAACCACCCCAAGGCTCAGAGCGAGTAGCGTGCGCTAACTAGCCAGCCATTTCACTTCGGTTACACCAGCCTCATCTCGGGAATTGATAGGCTTGAAGTCATAAACAGCGCAATGCTTGACGCACAACGAAGAGCTGCTGGCAAAACGCACGAGAGTGCTGTTTGAATCAATGTTTACGCGCCTGCTTCTACCTTCCACCGCTCAGTCAGATACTTAGATACTTGTATGCTTGTATGCTCAGTCAGATTATATGCAACGCAGGACACACTAGATAATATCTAGTAACATCATCAGCCATGTGTAGTTAACTAGTGATTAAGATTGATTGTTTTTTATAAGATATGTTTAATGCTAGCTAGCAACTTACTTTGGCTTACTGCATTTGCATAACAGGCAGTCTCCTTGTGGAGTGCAACGAGAGAGAGGCAGGTCGCGTTGGACTAGTTAACTGTAAGGATGCAAGATTGGATCCCCCGAGCCGACAAGGTGAAAATCTGTCGTTCTGCCCCTGAACGAGGCAGTTAACCCACCGTTTCTAGGCCATTATTGAAAATAAGAATGTGTTCTTAACTGACTGGCCAAGTTAAATAAAGATTAAATAAAGGTGTACAAATAAAATACATGTTTTTTTATTTTAAAAATCTGCAAATCGGCGCCCAAAAATACAGATTTCCGATTGTTATGAAAACTTGAAATCGGCCCTAATTAATCGCCCATTCCGATTAATCGGTCGACCTCTAGTGTGTGTGTGTGTGTGTGTGTGTGTGTGTGTGTGTGTGTGTGTGTGTGTGTGTGTGTGTGTGTGTGTGTGTGTGTGATCTGTTTCCTTGCCCTGCCTGGTTCAGGGTCTGGCTCAACACACACACACAACCACAAACCACATGCACATCCTCCCTCAGGTCCTTTATATCCTGTCTTGGACATCCACAGACAAGCCAGTTTAACTTCATGTTAGTTTGACATTCAAAGGGGTTTTATTGTAATTCACTGTTGGTCCATGGCTGTTTTTCACCCAGCGAAAGCTGAGTGGGTATTTAGACCAATTGAAAATAATTTTATCCTGGTGCGCTGGTTGAAATTGCTTCGTTCTCCTTAAAGTGAGTATGCTACCCACATTGTACTTAACAATCTACATAGGTTGTTCTGTCACACTCGTTGATGGAAGGATCGGATCAAGGCGCAGCGTACTTAGAGTTCCACATGTTTAAGAAATATGTAACTCACCAAAAACAATACAGAAAGAAACGAAACGTGACGTTCTGGGCTGCTCACAGGCAGCTACACAAAAACAATATCCCACAAACAACAGGGGAGAAAAAAACAGAGACGATAGACAGCTGCCTCTGATTGGAAACCATACAAGGCCAACAAATAAATAGAAAACATAGATTGCCCACCCTAGTCACACCCTAACCTAACCAAATAGAGAATGAAAAGGATATCTAAGGTCAGGGCGTGACAGTACCCCCCCCCCAAAGGTGCGGACTCCGGCCGCAAACCTGAACCTAGAGGGTCCGGGTGGGCATCTACTCTCGGTGGCAACTCCGGTGCGGGACGCAGACCCCGCTCCGCTCGTGGCTCCGCCAACTTCGGTGGCGCCTCTGGTGTGGGGATCGTCGCTGGAGGCTCCGGACCGTGAATCATCGCCGGAGGAATCGAACCGTGGATCATCACCGGGGACTCCGGACAGTAGATCGTCGCCGGGGACTGCGGACCGTAGATCTTTGCCGGAGACTCCGGACTGTGGATTATCGCCGGAGGAACCGGCCCGTGGATAGTGACCGGAGGAACCGGGCTGTGGATCGTCACCAGAGGCGCTGGACTGGGAACCATCGCCGGAGGCTCTAGACTGGGGACCCTCGCCGGAGGCTCTGGACTGGGGACCCTCGCCGGAGGCTCTGGACTGGGAACCCTCGCCGGAGGCTCTGGACTGGGAACCCTCACAGGAGGCTCTGGACCGGGAATCCTCGCAGGAGGCTCTGGACTAGGGGTCGTCGCAGGAAGCCTGGTGCGTGGGGCCGGTACAGGTGGCACCGGACTGGTGACACGCACTTCAGGGCGAGTGTGAGGAGCTAGCACAGGAAGTACTGGGCTGTGGAGGAGTACATCAGGGCGAGTGCGGGGAGCAGCCACAGGACGTACCGGACTGGGGACACGTAATTCAGGGTGAGTATGAGGAAGAGACACAGGACGTACCGGACTGGGGCGGCGCACTGGAGGCCTGATGCGTGGGACCGGCACAGATTGCATTGGACTGGTGACACGCTCTTCCAAATGCCTGCGTTGCCGCATACTCCTCGCCAACTCCATTCTCCGGTATCCCTCCTCGCACTGTTCTATTGGCTCCCAGGCGGGCTCTCGCACTCTCCCTGGGTCGACCGACCACCTCTCTACCTCCTCCCAGGTTGTCTCTGGTTCACACCTCGGCACCGCCAACCACCCCGTGTGCCCCCCCACAATTTTTTTCCGTGCTGCCTTTGTGGCCGCGAACCCCGGCGTTGTCGCTGTTGCTCCTTCGCTGCCTCCGCCTGCTTCCATGGCAAGCTTCTGTCTCCTGCCATGATTTCATTCCACGTCCAGGATGTCCTCCACTCCTGGCTTTCCTCCCAGGCCCAGGATCCCTGCTCCTCCTGGGCACGCTGATTGGTCCGTGGGTGGTGGGATCTTCTGTCACGCTCGTTGATGGAAGGATCGGATCAAGGCGCAGCGTACTTAGAGTTCCACATGTTTAATAAATATGCAACTCACCAAAAACAATACAGAAGGAAACGAAACGTTACGTTCTGGGCTGCTCACAGGCAGCTACACAAAAACAATATCCCACAAACAACAGGGGAGAAAAGGCTGCCTAAATATGATCCCCAATCAGAGACAACGATAGACATCTGCCTCTGATTGGGAACCATACCAGGCCAACAAAGAAATAGAAAACATAGATTGCCCACCCTAGTCACACCTTGACTTAACCAAATAGAGAATGAAAAGGATCTCTAAGGTCAGGGCGTGACATGTTCATTGTTCCCAGTTGGCTTTGAAGAGACCAGAATAGAATAACAGTGTATTCTGCCATATTCCCAGTCACCTTGCCATGGATAAATGTGGTGGTTAGCATTTTCAGTTTCGTGCGAATGATACCATCTATTCACTGTTTCTGGTTAGGGTAGGTTTTACTATTCACAGTGAGTCCGACATCTATACACTTTATGAAAAACGGTCAACGTTTCAGTGTATTAATCCAAATTATTTTCGCAAGATACCCAGAACATATCCCAGTCCATGTGATCAAAACAATCCTTAAGTGTGGATTGCGATTGGTCAGCCCATCGTTGAATAGTCCTTAGCACGGGTACTTCCTGTTTGAGTTTCTGCCTATATGAAGGGAAGAGCAAAATGGAGTCATGGTCAGATTTGCCCCGAAAAGAGGGCGGGGGAGGGCCTTGTAAGCATGTCGGTTTGTTAGCTGTGGTCGAGTGTTTTACCCACGCGAGTACAGTCAATATGTTGATAGAACTTCGGCAGCCTAGTCCTCAAATTTGCAATGAGTCGTTAAACAATGAGTCGTTAACCATGAAACACACACCTCTGTCCTTCTGCTTCCCGGAAGATATATTTATTCCTGTCTGTGCGATGAACTGAGAATCCTTCTGGCTGGATTGATTTTGACAGAATAGACAGAGAGACATGTTTCCGTGAAACAATGTATGTTACAGGCCCTGATGTCATTCTGGAAAGAAATCCTTGCACTGAGCTCGTCAATTTTGTTATCGAAAGACTGAACATCAGCAAGTAATATACTTGGAAGCGATGGGTGGTGTGCACGCCTCCTAAGTCAAACCAGCAGGCCGCTCTGAGTGCCTCTCCTCCACCGGCGATGTTTTGGGTCGGCCTCTGGAATCAGTTTATTATCCCTGGGGAGAGCGAACAAAGGATCTGCTTCGGGGAAGTCGTATTCCTGGTCATAATGATGTTAGTTCTGGTAAGTTACCGCCGCTCTGATATCCAATAGTTCTTCCGAGCTGTATGTAATGACACAAAACATTTCCTGAGCTAATAATGTAAAAAATAATACATAAAAAAATGAAATACCGCAAATTTCGTAAGAGGTAGTCAGATGCCATCTCCGTCGGCGCCAGGTTCCTCCAATCCTCAATGGGTGTTCCATGCCATTTTGGGAATTTCAGATTCTCTCCGACTGCCTAGTTTTTATTTTGGGGATTGTTAGTTCTCAAAGATGATCTTATAAAAAAATATATATATTGCTCTATCTTTTATCTTTTCTAAATACTTTGTCTGGTTTTAGTCATTTAGGTTAAAACTGAAAACGTTTTACCATCCCGAAAAGTATTGATATTGCCACTGGGTGGTAGAGGTTTTGCCTAAAAGAGGCTGTGTTTAATTTATTGAGTTGACTATACCGCCGACTGTTACCCACTCCACTTAGTCTCCTACTTAACCTGTCTTTTGGAGCTTTTTTCTGTCTGCATGTTTATCCAACTAAACAGAAAGCCTTTAAACCATTAAGGCGGAAACCAGAATTCTGTTAGGCTTTTCCTGAATAATAATAACCCGGTTCTCTCTCAAGTTGTTTGTCTGGGGACGCTGTGTCTTCTCTTCCTCCTCCTTCTCATCATTGATTGAATGGGGCCTTTTTTGCATTCTTTCAGCATCAACACCAAAGGTTGGCATTGCAAAGCATTATGGGATGCCCCTTTGTTTCCTGGCCTTTTTACTGGCTGTGAGGATTCCTTCGATTTATTCATTAGGCAGCTTTTGTATCCTTGTCATTTAACAGTCTTTGTGTTACTCAACCATGACCTATTAATTTCAAAGCAAGAGTGGATTGAAGTTGTTTGCTGAATATTTTCTTTTATGAGTAAGAAGTAACTTATTGAGTAAGAAGTAACTTAATCAGCAGTGGCTGACCCAGACTGACATCCCTGTCTGGCCTCCAGTATTAGTAAATACTGTACTGAGTTGCCTCTGGTCTGGCATTTCAAGTTTATACAGTACGTGGAGTGAGGGTGTAGTCTAGATCACATCTCTGTACTGTGCATATCATATCATATGATGATATGCACAGTACACTTTTTTTCACAAAGTACTATAACTACACCAAGAAGAAGCTGCCACAGTCTGGGCCTGTTATAATATTGCATATCTCTAGGACAGGTTACAGTCCAGTTCAAACGAACCTCAGACTGGAGTCATTCCTAGGGCTGGTGTCTCTTTACACTTCACTTCCCGACCGATGGGCCACTGAAACCAACTGCAGTGGGACAACTGCTAGTGAAGTGGCCCACTTTACCCACAAGCCCTTAACCCCACGACCCCTTTCCTCTCTCTCATTCCTTTTCATCTCCACCTGGTCCCTTTTTTTGACTCCTTCACTTCCCCTCAGGGGTGAACATTTAGTCCTAAGTGTCTGCGGCGAAGTGCAGTTCAGCAAAAAGTCTGCGTAATGTATACCCTTTGTGTGGGCGAGTGGGCTGGAAAGGACTGTGGCAGTCCCGCTGTGAGAGCTTTTGTGTGGGACGTTAATGCAAAGTGTTCATGTGATGACAGATGGAGACCTGGGGCTATAGTCAATGCAGCAGGAGAGGGAAGAGATACTGTATGCACAACACTGGAGAACACTTAGCCTCTATACAGCCACCTTTCTGTGTGTCAGGGGATAGGGCATAGGAGGTTTGGAGAGAATGAGAATATGGTTGGTTCCCATGCTTGAACCTACGCCAAAAACAGCATTGGCTTGGATAATCAGCGAGCATTCATACTTTATAGTCTGAATACAATTCTCCATTTGATGGCAGATGCCAAAATGTGTATTTTCATCTTGAAATTTTGTCATCTTGAATAAGTCAATAAAATGTGACTCACCACTTGGATTTGGTCTTACGTAGCAACATTTGAAATTGTGTTTTTTACATTTGATAAAGTAGAGACTCAGAGCTACAAAATGGTATATCATCCACTGCATTTTTGAGGAACAATGTGGAAGTAATTCTGCTTTGAAAGTTGATAAACTTGTAAACTCACTTTTGAGAAAATGGCCTTTAAATGTTTTGGTATTTTAGTGAAGAGCTCTTCTTTGTCTACACCCATTCAGCATCGTTCTCACCCATCTCAATTTGCTCTCGGAGCGTTCAGAGCGCACACTTGACGTATGGATAACATGAAAACAGCATAACCAGACTGCTGGCATAACCAGACTGCTTTTTTGCAGACGTTTACTGATACCAGCCTTATTCAATGGGTGTTGTACACTTTAGCTTAAGATATGTACTGTAGCTAGCTAGCTAGGTAAACAATGAACATAGCTAGGTAAACAACGCGTAAGATCACACACGTCACATAACGTTAGATAACGAGCCAGCCAGCTAATGTTAGCTAGTTAAACAACAATGAACATAGTGCCAAATCATGTCGTTACTACGCTGCATGAATATACCGGGAGCTAACCAACCAGGTTCAATGTTAGCTAGCTAACATTAGGCTCTAACTAACAAAGCAAACAGCTCTGGGATACGAATGATAATGTCAGCTAGGGAGCCAGCCAGCTAACGTTAGCTAGCTAGTTAACAGTACACTTTAGCTTGAAATGAAACCACTTTCTGTCAAAATTAGAAATGTTTAATATCTGAAAATGTAGCTAGCTATCTTACCTGTATACATCATCAAATCAAATCACATCATGCATGATATCAGGGATTCCATGCCACAGTTGCCCTTAGTGTGAAGATGTAATCCAGAGACAGGTGTTTTCTCCATCTCTTTAGATATCATACTTTAATTCCACTGATTTCAAAATTTGATCCTCCAGAAAGTGGAGAGCAAACCTTATGCAGCTCCATTACACGATACTTTAAAAAAAGTATTGTTCAACAGGATTTCCAACACAGACTGACCAGCTCAAATAGACAGAAGCCTTCTGTATGCCATACCAATCCAAACTCCTCTCTAGGCATGTCCAGCCCACTCATTATCTCAGACAATCATGGTTTTATTTATTTTTTATTGAACCTTTATTTGACTAGGCAAGTCAGTTAAGAACAAATTCTTATTTACAATGATGGCCTAACCCGGCCAAACCCTAACCAGGACGACGCTGGGCCCATTGTGCGCCATGCAATGGGACTCTCAATCACGGCCAGTTGTGATACAGCCTGGAATCGAACCAGGGTCTGTAGTGACACCTCTAGCACTGAGATGCAGTGTCTTAGACTGCTGTGCCACTCAGGAGCCCCCGGGGCGAAGGTGAGTACCTTTAGAACGCTACAGATATTTTCTCTCCCACGCACCGGGAAAGTACATGGTATTACCTGGTATTTACATGGT
The DNA here is from genome assembly GCF_023373465.1 of Oncorhynchus keta. NCBI lineage: Eukaryota > Metazoa > Chordata > Actinopteri > Salmoniformes > Salmonidae > Oncorhynchus > Oncorhynchus keta. Next base: position 40,178,624 of record NC_068433.1, on the reverse strand, counting down.
AACAGTGTCATTATGTTTTGTCCCTATTCAATTCTATGGACCCTCTCCAGAAGATACAGTAATAAACAGTATGAATCTTTCTGGTTAATACTGAAGTCAAAGGCCAGGATAATAGCTTGATGATTGGATTGATATGAATCGGAATCCAGGCCATTCTTTTATTTATTCATCAATTTACCTAAGGAATGTCCCCACTCCACTCCAGACATCCTCATCAGCACCTGTGGTGGTGTTTAAATCTCTCCTGGTTGGTTTTGACCTGGAGTCGCGCCATGATCCTCTTTGATGTTGGCCCTAATGCAGTGCGAAGGCTACTGCATCCCTCCACTCACACCACCAGTGCCACCAAGAAATAGGCCTATCCTATCAACAGGACAGCAGCAGAGAAGTGCAGAGGCTTCCCCTGAATGGATCCCCCATCCCAAGCCCAGTCAGTGTAGCACAGCTCTGACAATAGGCCACACAGCAGCCTGTCACCCTGCCAGGCCGGATCCTACCTGCAAGACTGAGAGGATTACAGAGGGGGGTCTGAGCCATCTGTAGCCCAGTGTTGGATTTCATCCCCAGCTGGATCTGTGGATGAGAGGCTTGTGATGTGTTGCACATATTTGAGTGTGTTGGAATACAGAGAGACAGAAAGTAAGTTAACCACTTCTGTCAGTTGATCATCAAGGCCTTGTCCTATGTGGATACATTTTGCAGCTTATTTATTTTTTATTTCACCTTTATTTAACCTAGTTGAGCTAGTCATTTACAACTGCGACCTGGCCACGATAAAGCATAGCAGTGTGAACAGACAACAACACAGAGTTACACATGGAGTAAACAATAAACAAGTCAATAACACAGTAGAAAAAAAGAAAGAGTCTATATATACATTGTGTGCAAAAGGCATGAGGAGGTAGGCGAATAATTACAATTTTGCAGAATAACACTGGAGTGATACATGATCAGATGGTCATGTGCAGGTAGAGATACTGGTGTGCAAAAGAGCAGAAAAGTAAATAAATAAAAACAGTATGGGGATGAGGTAGGTAAATTCGGTGGGCTATTTACCGATGGACTATGTACAGCTGCAGCGATCAGTTAGCTGCTCAGATAGCAGATGTTTAAAGTTGGTGAGGGAGATAAAAGTCTCCAACTTCAGCGATTTTTGCAATTCGTTCCAGTCACAGGCAGCAGAGAACTGGAATGGAAGGCGGCCAAATGAGGTGTTGGCTTTAGGGATGATCAGTGAGATACACCTGCTGGAGCGCATGCTACGGGTGGGTGTTGCCATCGTGACCAGTGAACTGAAATAAGGCGTAGCTTTACCTAGCATGGACTTGTAGATTAGTCCCGTATCATCCATATTATGGGATCGACTGCCGAATTAGCCAGGCACTGCGTTGGCATGAGGGTTGTGCCTGTTTGGCTTTGAAGAACACTGAGGAGCTCATTAAAGGTTTTATACCAACCCATCCATTGCCCCCAGGGAGCTGTAAAGATGGAACGACTCACATACACAAATTAGGAAACATTTCTTTTTTGGTATACGCTCTTATACACCTCGTACTGGGGGACTGTGAAGGGAGTAAAACAAAGATGAAATTAATCACACCAACCAACCTCCCCTTTTCCTCCCATTCCATTTCCCCCAACACCTCCACATCCTCAGCCTTCTACAAAGCTTTTAACTAGTTTTGTTTAATTACAGGCAGTTTGAGGGTGTAAATGGCTGCCGCTGACCCAAATTCAGGTTGGAAACTGGGGCGCAGATCTTTTTTTTTTTTTTCAACCTCACTTTACTTTCCTCTATCGATTTTGCCTGGCTGTGTGGACCCCGGTCAGCATGAATAAATTAGCAGAGCTTAACCACTTTGACTCACGACAGGAGCAGCAATAGCTGCCGCATCTAAATCGTCCAACTGAGGAAGTGGGTCTACTCAGGCATAACTGTTTTCTTTCCTTCCAATTTTAATCTGCAAGTAAAGTACAAGAATTGAAAACTTGTTCATTTCTGTTTGACTGGACGAGCTATAAACTTAAGAGTCTTTATGGAACTGAATGAGAAGCCCGGTATTAGTTTAAAGCGTGATATGCCCGTGGCTGGACTGTAATTGGCAAGATTAAGATAATAGCAGCAGATGTGGGAAGTAGCTGTTTCACCGCAACTCAAAGCAGAGCCTTGAGAGATGAACTCATATGACAGCTGAGTAGCAGTTAATCATGACTATGTTGTGAGGTAGCTGGAGAATGCACACTCTCTTGGCTGTGCTGTGTTCTCCTGTCCTCTCCCCTCCCCACCCACTCTGTGGCTACTGGCTATGCCTCCTGTCTCTTTGGCTGGCTTTGACAAATTGAGTTCCATTCCTGAAGGAACTCTCATACTGAGCCAATGGCGGTCTTCGCGGTTCCGTCGTGGCTCTCTCGCACAGTTCCCCCGACCCCTGGAATAATCCGGCACGATCCACCAACGGCATGCGCCGGCAGCAGCGGGCGGCAAAATAACTCAGACAGCTGAAGCTCTTAGCCTCAGAGGAATGCTTAACCACGTGCACAAGCTCCCGATACCGAGGGCTATACTGTTGGGAAACCAGCTTAACCGTACTGTAGTTTACTTTAGCCCTTTCACTGTTTCTCTCTGATACTTCGTTGAATATTATTTTGTTCAACAGTAGTCCACTGTGACCTGAGAGCCTGTACTTGGTGTGTGTCCATGATGACCATGTGTCTCGAATCCCATTCCCATAACTGATCGACTTTAGGCCAAGGCTCATGTCCACACCACACCTCAGAGTGTGTTCTGGTGTCAGTGGGCTGTCAATGGGCCAGATGGAAGCCAGGGTGGCGGTTATTGGTTAGTCTAAATCCAACCAAATGGCATAGCTGACTCTGGCATGCCTAAGGTTTAAAGGGCCTCTCCACAACCTTAGCTATTGAGGAGGAACACATTTTCCACTTGGGGGAAAAATGGAACACCACAGCAGCATGGATGGACTCGTTTAGTCGCTTGGTAACATCGTCTGGCAGGCAGGGAAGTGGAGGGGGGAGGGAATGTTAGTGTGACAAGAAAATTACATGAATTCATACGAGGGGTTTTGGTTTGGATGACACAACTCATTTTCACTTTTGTTTTTCACCGTCGCCATATTGTATTGGCTCTGTAGTGGACTAGCTCTGAAGACACCACAGACACAGGCATATTCTTAATATAAGACAACAACAGCATTCTCTCAGTCCATTAAACATAGTTGTCCTTCACTTCTCCTCCCACTGCTCTGTTGTAAATGGATGATTATCTATTCCAGCGCTTGTGGCTCTGGGATGTGTCCTAAATAGTGCCCTATTCCCTTGTATAGTGCCCTACTAAAAGTAGTGGACTATATAGGGAATAGGGTGTCATTTGGGACGCAGGCGTTGCAAAATTGTGTTGTGTTAGTGCCACTGCTGTGCTCACGGGCCATGGCTCGCGTTCCTTTCTGACGGGATGAATGGCTTAATGCTAAAACAAACAAACAGTGTTGGCACTCCTATAACCAGATGTATCAGATTATGATAGCTGGGGGTACTGGAACGTCTCTGACAACACGGTGGGTGATGTAATGTTATAGGCTGCTGTGGAACTGGACACCACGCTCTCAATCCTGCTTGACCCAAATACAGTACAGATTTAGGTATACATACTAATACTCTGTTTACTGAGTAAACGTGACATCTTCAAAATGCCTTTTCCCAGTATTGTGTTTTGATGTAATTGAAATAGGCATACATGAATAACCGTGTAACTAATGGTTATGGATGGAGACCGCCATGCAAATAAAATACCAGTCGACTATTGAAATAGGCCTACATTATATTTTATTAACTTTATTTTCATGTAGATAAACGTGACCTAATAGTGGGAGTATTTACTACGGATTATAAGCAATTGTTTTGCTAACTTAGCCTCTCTATTAAACTGTCTAGATCTTCTCCTCTTTCCAACTTTAGGTACATATGGACAACGCGCCAAACCTCTCAAACCTGGCACGGTAGAATTTGATAGTGAATCTTTTCTTAATTTATACACGAATCAACGCTGATAAATAGGCTATGGACATGTTGCGTGTATTTGTTTATATTTTAATGATAGTATGGAATGGACAATCGCATAGCTATCTCTCGCCCCTTTTAAGGAAAGGATAAATATTTGCTCTTGTGTCTGACATTCGCTGGCGGCTTTGATTGACGGGTCCTTTTACGGGGGTGTGCGTGTGTGAGTTCGCTGATTCTCTCTATAGGCCTATATACCCATTCAGATTCCTAAAGTAGCATGTCTGGACTCCATCTCTTTAATACGAATTAAAGGCTCCTCCTTTCATATAGTAAAAAGGCCTCTTTTCAGTAGCTTAGGCTACATTATTTATCTCATTACGGCATCTTCTCTTTGAAGAACATATGCCACTGCCATCGAATTACCACAGCAGCAGGGTTTGTGACATTATGCTAATATTTTGGGACATTTTGAGAAAAAAAACATCGGACTTCACGTGAATGGATTTGTGCGTCGAAATAGGAACTTTATTTGATTTTTTTTTATTTGCAGAAAGGCCAACAGACAAGGTCAATAGAGGCATATCTCACACCAATTACAATGAACCTACCAGGTACAACCCCAAATCCGTAAACATGGGCACCCTCATAGATATCATCCTAACCAACCTTCCCTCCAAATACATCTCTGCTGTCTTCAACCAGGATATCAGCGATCACTGCCTCATTGCCTGCGTCCGTAACGGGTCTGCGGTCAAACGACCACCCCTCAGCACTGTCAAACGCTCCCTAAAACACTTCAGCGAGCAGGCCTTTCTCATCGACCTGGCCCGGGTATCCTGGAAGGACATTGACCTCATAAGTAGAGGATGCCTGGTTATTCTTCAAAAGTGCTTTCCTCACCATCTTAAATAAGCATGCCCCATTCAAAAAATGTAGAACCAGGAACAGATGTAGGCCCTGGTTCACTCCAGACCTGACTGTCCTTGACCAGCACAAAAACATCCTGTGGCGTACTGCATTAGCATCGAATAGCCCCGCGATATGCAACTTTTCAGGGAAGTTAGGAACCAATACACAGGCAATTAGGAAAGCAAAGGCTAACTTTTTCAAACAGAAATTTGGATCCTGTAGCACAAACTCCAAAAAGTTCTGTGACACTGTAAAGTCCATGGAAAATAAGAGCACCTTCTCCCAGCTGCCCACTGCACTGAGGCTAGGAAACACTGTCACCACCGATAAATCTGCGATAATTGAGAATTTCAATAAGCATTTTTCTACGACTGGTCATGCTTTCCACCTGGCTACCCCTATCCCGGTCAACAGCCCTGCACCCCCCACAGCAACTTGCCCCCTCCATTTCTCCTTCAACCAAATTCAGATAGCTGATGTTCTGAAAGAGCTGCGAAATCTGGACCCCTACAAATCAGCCGGGCTAGACAATCTGGATCCTCTCTTTCTAAAATTATCCACCAACATTGTTGCAACCCCTTTTACTAACCTGTTCAACCACTCTTTCGTATCGTCTGAGATCCCAAAAGATTGGAAAGCTGCCGCGGTCATCCCCCTGTTCAAAGGGGGAGACACTCTAGACCCAAACTGCTACAGACCTATATCTATCCTACCCTGCCTCTCTAAGGTCTTCAAAAGCCAGATTAACAAACAGATCACCGACCATTTCGAATCCCACCGTACCTTCTCCGCTATGCAATCTGGTTTCCGAGCTGGTCATGGGTGCGCCTCAGCCACGATCAAGGTCCTAAACGATATCATAACCACCATCGATAAGAGACAATACTGTGCAGCTGTATTCATCAACCTGGCCAAGGCTTTCGACTGTCAATCACCACATTCTTATCGGCAGACTCAACAGCCTTGTTTTCTCAAATGACTGCCTCGCCTGGTTCACCAACTACTTCGCAGACAGAGTTCAGTGTGTCAAATCAGAGGGCCTGTTGTCTCTATGGGGGTACCACAGGATTCAATTCTCTGGCCGACTCTTTTCTCTTTATATATCAATGATGTCGCTCTTGCTGCGGGTGATTCCCTGATCCACCTCTACACAGGTGACACTATTCTGTATACATCTGGCCTTTCTATGGACACTGTGTTACCTAACCTCCAAACAAGCTTCAATGCCATACAACTCTCCTTCCGTGGCTTTCAACTGCCCTTAAACGCTAGTAAAACTAAATGCATGCTTTCAACCGTTCACTGCCCGCACCTGCCACCCGTACAGCATCACTACTCTGGACGGTTCTGACATAGAATACGTGGACAACTACAAATACGTAAGTGTCTGGCTAGACTGTAAACTCTCCTTCCAGACTCATATCAAACATCTACAATCCAAAATCAAATCTAGAGTCGGCTTTCTATTTCGCAACAAAGCCTCCTTCACTCACGCCGCCAAACTTACCCTAGTAAAACTGACTATCCTACCGATCCTCGACTGTCATCTACAAAATAGTTTGCGACCTGTATGCTCTCGTCGGCTGGCCCTCGCTTCATATTAGTCGCCAGACCCACTGGCTCCAGGTCATCTATAAGTCTATGCTAGGTAAAGCTCTGACTTATCTCAGCTCACTGGTCACGATAACAACACCCACCCATAGCACGCGCTCCAGCAGGTACTGTATATCTCACTGGTCATCCCCAAAGCCACACCTCACTTGGCCACCTTTCCTTCCAGTTCTCTGCTGCCAGTGACTGGAACGAATCGCTGAAGCTGGAGATTTCGCTGAAGCTGGAGACTTACATTTCCCTCACTAACTTTAAACATCAGCTATCTGAGCAGCTAACCTATCACTGTAGCTGTACATAGTCCACCTGTAAATAGCCCACCTAATCTACCTACCTCCTCCCCATGTTGTTTTTATTTACTTTGCTGCTCTTTTGCACACCAGTATCACTACTTACACACCATCATCTGCTCATCATCATCTGCTCCTCTATCACTCCAGTGTTAATCTGCTAAATTGTAATTACTTTGCTACTATGGCCTATTTATTGCCTTACCTCCTCATGCCATTTGCACACACTGTATATGGACTTTCTTTTTTTCTATTGTGTTATTGACTGTACGCTTGTTTATTCCATGTGTAACTCTGTGTTGTTGTTTCTGTCGCACTGCTTTGCTTTATCTTGGCCAGGTCACAGTTGTAAATGAGAACTTGTTCTCAACTAGCCTACCTGGTTAAGTAAAGGTGAAAAAAAATAAAAAAAAATAAAAAAAATAAAACAAAATGGACACATCAAAAACAACACGAAAAATACATTAAAAGTGAAAGAAAAGTGAAGACCAGTAACGAAGTGTGGCGCAATAGTGAAATTGCACGTTTACTTTGAGTCTGAAAGCCTTTGTGTTAAGTTGTGTCATAATGAAAATGTGACAATACTCTCCAATCTGACATTTCTGAATTTATATACTAGGCAAATATTTCGAGGTAATTATAACTGAAATGCTACTGATAATAACGAAGTGGAATGGTAATGGTGAACTTGCACAAAATACATTATTTTACAGATGGTTCATCTGTGTTTTTCTATCTACTGGCCAGATTCGCTTTGGCTGAACAAAGACAATTCTCATTGCCCCACAATGGGAGTGAGTGCTGGAGATGCAGCTCTGGGTTGAAGTTGGCCCTAACCATATCCCCAATCATAATCTTTAAAGGACAACTCCAACACTTTTCAACCTCATTTTCATTATCTCCAGCACAAAACCGGTGTCAACATACACTGAGTGTACAAAACATTAAGGGCACCTTTCTAATATCGAGTTGCACCCCCGCCTGTTGCCTTCAGAACAGCCACAATTTGTCGGGGGATGGACTCCACAAGGTGTCGAGCGTTCCACAGGGATGATGGCCCATGTTGACTCCAATGCTTCCCACAGGCGTGTCAAGTTGGCTGGATGTCATTTGAGCTGTGGATCATTCCCGATACACACGGGAAACAGTTGAGTGTGAAAAAGCCGAGCAGTGTTGCCGTTTTTGACACAAACCGGTGCACCTGGCACCTCCTACCATACCTCATTGAAAGGCACTTAAATATTTTGTCTTGCCCGTTCACCCTCTGAACTGCACACACATAGGATCCATGTCTCAATTGTCTCAAGGCTTAAAAATCCTTCTTTAACCCGACTCCGTACTCGTATTCCTACCCTATCCCATTCAGCTCACCCAGACCACTGCAAGATACCCAGACTATTGTGCGACACACGCCTGACCACCCCTCTCACATTACTAATGTCTTCACCCGACCCTTTCTTATGTCTTCCACCTTTTTTTGGTATATATATGTTCATACCTTTATTTAACTAGGCAAGCCAGTGAAGAACAAATTCTTCTTTTCAATGACGGCCTAGGAACAGTGCTTTGTTCAGGGGCAGAACGACAGGTTTTTACCTTGTCAGCTCGGGGATTCGATCTTGCAACCTTTCGGGTCCAATGCTCTAACTCCTTTCTACCCTTCCAACCATCGTCTCTTTCTCCCCCTCCTCTTCTCAACCTCCTCTCTTTCTATCCTGGCCATCATTCTCTCTCTCTCCGCCCTTCTCTCTTTCCACTCTGACAACCATGCTATCTTTCAACCTCCTCTGCCTCTCCCCAACTTCTCTATCTCCCCCTCTTTTTCTGCCAAACATCCAACCATCGAACAAGTCATTCAGCTACGACTGATTCCTACAAAAATGTATATCTCTCTCCAGTCTCTACCACTGGTTCTTCTGCTCGTCTGTGTCTGGGCCCAGGCTTGATTTGTATGGATGAAATATCTTGTGACCCTGGATGACTGAGTGTTTAGATGGTTAGCACGGTGGTTCCTGGGCCTGTTCTCATATTGTTGTGAGCCTGGGATGGTTGCTTCACTTGCTTTTTGCGCTCAATCTAAATCACAGGTTGGGATATTGTAGTCAGAGGCTGGCTAGATGAGTTGATGATAAGGTATGCTCCACTGGCCTGTTTGTGTAGCACATGCCATCTGGGTCTTGTGTGTGTGTGTGTGTGTGTGTGTGTGTGTGTGTGTGTGTGTGTGTGTGTGTGTGTGTGTGTGTGTGTGTGTGTGTGTGTGTGTGTGTGTGTGTGTGTGTGTGTGGTGCCTGCGTGTATACACTGGCTACTGTCTTCTTTGTAGGGACTTCCTCTGCCCTGGCTGTGCTCTGAGCCGAGCACCGTCTGTCTGTGGTTGTGTGTGTGTGTGTGTGCGCGTGTGTGTGCGTGCACTGAACCCTAACGCACATCTGAAGACCAGGCGTGTGTCCGGCTCTCCCACTGTGCGCTCTTCCTTCTGTAGCTCTGCAGTGACCAGAGCATTTCATACACTCACTGCTCTAATATTGCTCAGTACTCTACTCGTACACTCACGGCACTGTGATTCTTCGTTTGCACTAGTTAACTTCAATTGAGGCCGAATTGTCTAAATAAGCAATCGATAATGATTAAACCAATAGACATTTTCTGTCGGCTGATAATGGTGATGTTGATGCTTAGAGAGAAATACCTGATTCATCCTTTACCCCTCCAGTCTTAGAGCTGATGAGCTTTAATCGCGCGTGTGTGTGTGTGTGTGTGCGTGCGTGCGTGCGTGCGTGCGTGCGTGTGTCAATACCACTTCTCTTTCTGCTTCCTATACAGAATACATGTTCACTGGGGATAGCTGAGGTGCATTAGGGGCTATATATCCTTGCCCCATTACCACAGCCATTCAAAGTGACAAGTTAGTCTGATCTTTATTGAAAGCTCTTTTTATCGACGTGCTAATGAGATGCAAATGGCTATAGTTTAAAGGGAATCCAAACCTCCGGGCCCCAGCTCCATTTTGTCCTGAGAATTCAATCCATCTCCTCTGCCTCCCTCCCTTGCTCTGATCTCCTCTACCTCCCTCCCTTGCTCTGATCTCCTCTACCTCCCTCCCTTGCTCTGATCTGCTCTGCCTCCCTCCCTTGCTCTGATCTCCTCTACCTCCCTCCCTTGCTCTGATCTGCTCTGCCTCCCTCCCTTGCTCTGATCTCCTCTGCCTCCCTCCCTTGCTCTGATCTCCTCTGCCTCCCTCCCTTGCTCTGATCTCCTCTGCCTCCCTCCCTTGCTCTGATCTCCTCTGCCTCCCTCCCTTGCTCTGATCTGCTCTGCCTCCCTTTATCCCTTCCTCTCTCTCTCCCTACATCCATTTATTCATCCCTCCCTCTGTTCTACTTCCCCTCTTTCTCCCTCTCCTCTTGCCCCTCTGTCTCTTCCTCCCTCGCTCTGCCCTCTCCCTCATCCTGATTCCCTCTCTCCCTCTATGAACCATAGGGCTGAGGGTGCTAATCAGATGAGGCAGTGATGCGGTCCTGGGGGCCCAGGGGTCGAGGACACTCGCCAGCTTTGACTTGCTGTGCCGTTAACACACACACACACACACACACACACACACACACACACACACACAAAGTGGTGATGTTATTGTGTGTTTTTCTCATCCTGAAGTGGTGTTGGTTGTCAGGGGTTTTCAAAATGGCTAATCGGTGTGCGTCTGTTTTTATATGGAATGAACAATGTAACTGCCTGACAATATTTCAGAGGCTACTGTCATGCAACAATCCAGCAGATTCACAAAAGAAAACCATATGGTCTTCATGGCTCAGTGCGGATTGAAATATGTTAGGCAATCCGCTAACACCACCCTGTGTGGGGCAATTTGGGGTAGAAATATTTTCATATTTTTAGCAGAAGTGACGAGCACCGTTTTGTGGTGTTGTAATAATCCATATTAACAAAATTATATCATATCACTTCAGTTGAGAACCCAGCTTCTACACAGACATTGTCTGCATCGTAGGGAATGAGATGGTTGTAGCGTAGACAGTATAAATTCAAGTGGGAGAAAAGGTGCAGCTACTCAGAAGTAGTATTTCATCTTCCCCAAGGAGAGAAATAGTGAAAGTGTACAGACTTGCTATTAAATAGTCATCGAAAAAAACACTCTATTCTCCCCAGACATGCGGTCTCCACGCACACACACACACACACACACACACACACACACACACACACACACACACACACACACACACACACACACACACACACACACACACACACACACACACACGGTCCTTCTGTAGCTCAGTTGGTAGAGCATGGCGCTTGTAACGCCAGGGTAGTGGGTTCGATCCCCGGGACCACCCATACGTAGAATGTATGCACACATGACTGTAAGTCGCTTTGGATAAAAGCGTCTGCTAAATGGCATATATACACATATATATATACACACACACACACACACACACACACACACACACACACACACACACTCCTCACAGCATATATCCCATCCTGACCAGTAACATCAGTCCTATCGTGTGTTTAGCTCTCCCCCATTTCCTTCCCCCCTGGTTCAGTCCAGGGCTTTTGTGTTGTGGAGGAGAGTCGAGTGCTAGTGAATCACTTTATATTAGACTGATACCAGACGGAAACAGAGAATGGGGGAGACAGTAGAATGATATGCATGAGGTCTGACAGGCACTTATCTCTCCTCCTTTCCCTCTCTCTTCGTTCCTCTTTTCCCTCTCCCCTCTACACTCCCTTGTTTGTTGTAACCCCACTGGTGTCTGGCTGTACAGACAGGGGCTTGAGTCGGATGCTGTTTGTGTGTCTGGTCTAAGATCCAGTAACCTACTGTCTGTCTGCTTTAGGGCTGTCCCCAACTGAAAGAAATATTGGTCGACCTCGAGCCTTCTGACCAACCGATTGGTTGAAATAGAATTTAAAAAAAGTGTATTTCTCCATAGTTTCTTCTTAAACTGACTTGCCTAGTTAAATAAAGGTTACATATATAGACACACCTTATGTGTTTTAATAAAATCAACGATATGCTCTGAGCTTGTCTGATGCTTAAAGTAGGCTTGGTCGGTATCCAGATTGTCACACCTTCATACTGAGCTTGTGCCATACTGGGATATTCTGTAATACTGGCACTGAACACAGGGGGCGCTGTTTTCAAACCCCACTGATACTTAGCGTCTGCTAAATGACTAAATGTAAATGTATAAAAAAAAGTTCAAATAAATAGTTTCAACAGTATTGACTGACGGTATACCGCCTAGCTTTAAGCGCACTGTTTGATTAAATAATTAAGAAACGCAAATTATTTGAGGGAGCCAGGGATCAAGATAACCTGTCAGACCCCCCCCAACTCTCTCTCTCCCTCCCTGCCCCCGCCGCTGCAGATTTTGCCCTTCCACTCCTGAAGTTTTTTATTTTACCTTTATTTTACGAGGCAAGTCAGTTAAGAACAAATTCTTAGAAACAGTATGTTAACTGCCTTGTTCAGGGACAGAATGACAGATTTTTTGTTAACTTGTCAGCTCTGGGATTTTATCTTGCAACCTTTTGGTTATAAGTCCAACGCTCTAACCACTAGGCTACCTGCCGTCCCATTACTGCCCCAAGTTTCCAGTAATAGGCTACACCAGTGGTTCCCAACCAGGGGTACTAGGACCCCCTGTGGTTTCTTTACCTATCAATAGTGGATACTTAAGAAGACTCATGAGACCCTAAGCCCAATGGTAAAATGCACGAGGGGAGGGGAGGGGGGGTATTTCAGGGGTACTCCGGGCATAACAAAATTCAGTTGGTGATATCGTAACCGAAAAAGGTTGCGAACCACTGGGTTACACAATAGGCCTTGTTGTAACTATATTTGAGAAGGCCAAGTAAAATGCAGGAGAAAGCGCTCACTATCCAACACGGGAGAAAGCGCTCACTGAAGATTCAGTTCAGCACCTTGGAGAGAGCCACTGCAGCGGGCCACTGTCAAGCATATAAAACCCATCAATGTTGTAGCATGCAACTAGAAAAACTCAGTTGGCTAACTTACTGTTTTCATGTGGTATGTCGTATTCGTCGTCGAACGATGTGCTGTTTGCAGACTTTGCATTCCACTTTTTTTTGCCGTCATCCTGCCCGACTGCAGACCTTTTCTTTCATTTTGTCTTAAGTAGGTCTAATATGAGTATCTAGTAGTTACCGTATGTACCGGGAAGCAAGTCTTAGGCTACAATTAGGCTCATTTGCACGTGCCGTCTGCAAAACAATCAAGTGAATGCACAGTTTGATGAAAGGGGGCGTTTGGCATTATATGTTAATAGTAACAAACCAAAGAATTTGGAAAAACCTATTCGGTATAAAATGTTGCACCGTCATTCTTACATAATATAACCACATACAATTTCAGTAGGACATATGTTTTAAGAGTGATGGACTGTGCCATCCCCACAGCCTCCACAATGGATTAGTGTGTCTCGTGTGCCATAAAAATCTCTGTCGAACAACAGCCTATCGACCAAACAAACCAGACGACTAAATGGGGTCAGCCCTAGGCTGCTTGACCACTTCCTGTCTGACTTCCCTCAAAACATTCAAGTAAAACAAAGTGAAGAGGAATGGTCAACCTCACACTCTCTTACGAAGACTTTCATTATCCTCAAAAGGTAGTGCTCCACAAAGATTACTCACAGGCAGGATATCTCTTATTATTATTTTATTACAAGTGTGTGGGATATTTCTTTTCTCCGAGCCGTGATTTCTTGGCTGAGGCTGAAGCTGCTAAACAAGGCATCTCTGTTACTCTGTCATTCAGACAATGGGGATTAGAGAAAGAGAGAGGGGGAGGGGGGAGAGTGGGGACAGTTCCTCACATGCCCAGTCAATGGCCCCTTGCTCACTTGTGTCTGCTGTACACGTGTGTGTGTGTGTGTGTGTGTGTGTGTGTGTGTGTGTGTGTGTGTGTGTGTGTGTGTGTGTGTGTGTGTGTGTGTGTGTGTGTGTGTGTGTGTGTGTGTGTGTGTGTGTGTGTGTGTGTGTGTGTGTGTTGCTCACACGTGTTTTTTTTCCCTCTCTGACTGCTAGTATTTACAACTCAAACGCCTGCTCATTTGATATCCTGTGTGCACATAATGTTTGTGTTCGCCCGCAAATGTGTGTGTGTGTTCATACACGTGCCGTGGGAAGAGAAGGTTATGGATGTCATTTCACTTGAAGCGCGGGTGGAGTAGGTGGTCACTCACTCCTCCCCTCACCTCAGATGGAAGGATGGAGGGATGTGGTGAACAAAGATACTACGATGCAGCACGCTTCATATAACCTCTAAACTACCTCTACCCTCCCTCCCACAGAAAGACCCTACGATTGGGCACGCTTCATATAACCTCTACACTGCCTCTACCCTCCCTCCCACAGAAAGACACTCCGATGCAGCACGCTTCATATAACCTCTACACTGCCTCCCACAGAAAGACACTCCGATGCAGCACGCTTCATATAACCTCTACCCTCCCTCCCACAGAAAGACACTACGATGTGGCACGCTTCATATAACCTCTACACTGCCTCTACCCTCCCTCCCACAGAAAGATACTCCGATGCAGCACGCTTCATATAACCTCTACACTGCCTCTACCCTCCCTTCCACAGAAAGACACTCCGATGCAGCACACTTCATATAACCTCTACACTGCCTCTACCCTCCCTCCCACAGAAAGACACTCCGATGCAGCACACTTCATATAACCTCTACACTGCCTCTACCCTCCCTCCCACAGAAAGACACTCCGATGCAGCACACTTCATATAACCTCTACACTGCCTCTACCCTCCCTCCCACAGAAAGACTCTACGATGGGGCACGCTTCATATAACCTCTACACTGCCTCCCACAGAAAGACACTCCGATGCAGCACGCTTCATATAACCTCTACACTGCCTCTACCCTCCCTCCCACAGAAAGACACTACGATGTGGCACGCTTCATATAACCTCTACACTGCCTCTACCCTCCCTCCCACAGAAAGACACTCCGATGGGGCACGCTTCATATAACCTCTACCCTCCCTCCCACAGAAAGACACTCCGATGGGGCACGCTTCATATAACCTCTACCCTCCCTCCCACAGAAAGACACTCCGATGGGGCACGCTTCATATAACCTCTACCCTCCCTCCCACAGAAAGACTCTACGATGGGGCACGCTTCATATAACCTCTACCCTCCCTCCCACAGAAAGACACTCCGATGGGGCACGCTTCATATAACCTCTACCCTCCCTCCCACAGAAAGACTCTACGATGGGGCACGCTTCATATAACCTCTACCCTCCCTCCCACAGAAAGACACTCCGATGGGGCACGCTTCATATAACCTCTACCCTCCCTCCCACAGAAAGACACTCCGATTGGGCACGCTTCATATAACCTCTACACTGCCTCTACCCTCCCTCCCACAGAAAGACACTCCGATGCAGCACGCTTCATATAACCTCTACACTGCCTCCCACAGAAAGACACTCCGATGCAGCACGCTTCATATAACCTCTACCCTCCCTCCCACAGAAAGACACTACGATGTGGCACGCTTCATATAACCTCTACACTGCCTCTACCCTCCCTCCCACAGAAAGATACTCCGATGCAGCACGCTTCATATAACCTCTACACTGCCTCTACCCTCCCTTCCACAGAAAGACACTCCGATGCAGCACACTTCATATAACCTCTACACTGCCTCTACCCTCCCTCCCACAGAAAGACACTCCGATGCAGCACACTTCATATAACCTCTACACTGCCTCTACCCTCCCTCCCACAGAAAGACACTCCGATGCAGCACACTTCATATAACCTCTACACTGCCTCTACCCTCCCTCCCACAGAAAGACTCTACGATGGGGCACGCTTCATATAACCTCTACACTGCCTCCCACAGAAAGACACTCCGATGCAGCACGCTTCATATAACCTCTACACTGCCTCTACCCTCCCTCCCACAGAAAGACACTACGATGTGGCACGCTTCATATAACCTCTACACTGCCTCTACCCTCCCTCCCACAGAAAGACACTCCGATGGGGCACGCTTCATATAACCTCTACCCTCCCTCCCACAGAAAGACACTCCGATGGGGCACGCTTCATATAACCTCTACCCTCCCTCCCACAGAAAGACACTCCGATGGGGCACGCTTCATATAACCTCTACCCTCCCTCCCACAGAAAGACTCTACGATGGGGCACGCTTCATATAACCTCTACCCTCCCTCCCACAGAAAGACACTCCGATGGGGCACGCTTCATATAACCTCTACCCTCCCTCCCACAGAAAGACTCTACGATGGGGCACGCTTCATATAACCTCTACCCTCCCTCCCACAGAAAGACTCTACGATGGGGCATGCTTCATATAACCTCTACCCTCCCTCCCACACAAAGTCACGTTACCTGAGAATACAGGCCTCTTTTTTCCCTCGTTCACCCTCTCCACCGTTCCTCTCGCTCTTTCTAATTATCCTCACCCATCCCTTTTTTCTCTCCTCTTCAGATGTCGCTCTATATCCTCGTCTTTCTCTCCTCCCTCTGCCCTCTCCCTCTGTCCTCCCCTCTCAGCTGGATGTGATGAGGCGTAGGCACCTGTGTGTTTTCAGTCTTCCACACCGTTGACATGCAGTACTTTGTGAAGTTACAGCATCGACAACATCACTTTTCAGTGTCAAAATGCAAAGTGAGTGAGAGTAGAACACAGAGAACTCAATGCCCCCTCCACACACAAACAGTGCACACACATACAATGCCACCCCCTCCACACCCCAGCCAGTCCACAGAGAGAGGCAGTAGGCAGGCAGATTAGGCCTGAAACTGAGAATGAGGTGAAGTGGGATTGCTTTGCATTGGACTCGCACTGACCTATATTCCCCTTTAATCTGAGTCATGTCTGATTTCCTCGGCCTGGCCTAGTCATTAGGCAGGCTGTCACCATTTCACGGGTTTCACGGCATTATTTAAGCAATATGGGACCTCTGATCTGGTCAACAAAGATGAGATGTTACACTGTCATTGCTGTTTATGTTCGCCGTGACATTATGCAGATGTTAAACAATCCGTTAATTTAAAAAAAATAAAAAAATGTTACTCTATTTTCATGTCTGATCTGAAAAAAAATCCATCAAAATATACTCTGCTGATTACAATCAGGCTATGTGGTTTATTGCAGATATTTTGTCCGTGTTTGTGTGTCATCTTCCTCGTCTCGATGCGGCGTACCATACGCGGTAAACACACTGTGCGATTTATGCGATGTCGTTCAGGCCTAGACGCGTTTCTCAGAGCCATGGGAGCTCTTTCTTTACGAGAGGCTTTAGTTCGTGCTAATCACGCACTGGGAAAGATATGCATTCTAAAGCAGCCACAGCAGAGCACTCAGTTCCTCTCAGACTTCATTTTTAATGAGCAGAAATATAAGGGGCTCGAAAAGGGTCTCACAGGATGCTGCTGAAAGGTGGCGGACACACACACACACACGTTATCATGCACATGTAGACAAACACACACACACACACACACACACAAATAGCACCTCTCTAAGAGCACACTGCTCTCCGGGGCGCCGTTCAAACTCATAATCTTGCATTTTATGAATACATTCAAACCAGAGCGAACAAAGCACCAACCAAGCGGAATTTCAATTTTACTCTTTGTGAGGTCTTGCATGATTTACTTGCATTGACATTTGTAGGAGGAAGCCTATTGCGTGGCTTACAATTGTATTGATCGAACATTATGCATCCCGGTATGATGTTCTTTTGCTCACAGTTATTTGTAGTAATTACATTGTTTTTTATTTATTTATATTCCGTGCGTGGCCTTGCCACCACATGGAAGCTATACACTTATCTTTTACGAAAGCTCATTGTGAGGTGTTGCGATTCGAGGGAAGGCTATTGTTGCCAGCGAGCGCTTGTTTCCCCGAGCCTGCTTATCGCTATTATCTTGACATACAAAGGCATCGAAAGGACAACTGGAAATGGAAAAGATGAAATGAAAGCCGTTCCTCGTGAGCGATTTCGCCATCTTAGCTTTTGTTGGCCTGTCTTTCCCTCTCTAGCACAGATAGAGAGCGCCTATATATATATATATATATATATATATATCTGTAGCGGACGCATTGTGGCGCAATGTGGGTCTTCTCCGTATCGTCTGGATGCTGTGAGGCAGGCGTGTGTGTGTTTGTTTGCTGTGAGGCGTGCGTGTGTGTGTGTGTGTGCGCGCATATACTCTATGCTGTGAGGCAGGCGTCTGCTGTTGACTCATCTCACGCTGTCAGCCCCTGTTGATTCCACCTGCTTTAAAATGCATAGCGGCCTCTTCCGGGGTCGAAGCTCATCCCCAGGAGATCACCTTTGTCAAAGAGAGCAGAGCGCGGCACTTATTTAATCCCTGTCTCGGGTTTACAGCGCTCTGTCAGATGACCAGGCTTGGCCCAAAGCTTCGTGCCCCTTTGTCTCACTGGACTGTGGTGCGCGTATACACACACACACACACACACACGCATGCACACACACATACATTTCTCTGTGCCAAAGCTGCTTAGTGTGTTTGGAGGGGCTGAGGGCTGTAGGCATGTGTACTTAACCACACGGGGGCTGAGTCATTGCCTTGAGTCAATAACACAGTGGAAAAGTATATTAGGAATGGGTATTTAAAGACGCATCTGTTCTCCGCATTGAAAAGAATGTCCAACTGTAATGTTGCCCTAGAACTGGGATATAATGGGTTGGGACCCTTTCAAACAACGTGGTTAATGCTGGGTTACTCTGTCATGTTTATTCGCATAGCTAGAATAGAGAGTATGTTGGTTCAGAGAATTGCACAGCAAAGCGATATGAAGACAGTCTTAGACTTGGACAGACAGATGCTGTCTTTGTTTCGATTGGGGCTCTACTGTAATGCATCAATAATTATTTTTCTCTACCCGTGTCGAAGCCACAATGGCATGCCTGTACCAACTACCAGCCCTATACTAGAGAACATTAAGGATCTGTTCAGGACTTTGAATAAATCACTGATTCTATAAGGACTTTTGATATTCTAACTGTGACAGCAGAGTTCCCATTATGAAACCCAACCGTTTCATGGTTATCACGTCAAACCCAAGCAGATGGCTGTGGTTTGAGATGTAAATTCTGCAGACGCCAGAGTATAAATAAAGCAGGATTTAACCATCCATCCTCTACTCGCAGCCTTACATATAGCGATGGAATAGAAAAAGGAGGAGAGGAGAGGGAACGAGAGGAGGGATGGATTAGAGCAGGGGAAAAGCGAGGCATGTCACCTTCCATTTTGAATATCACTCACTGCTGATGACTTGTTTTGTAACTTCCTGCAACTCATTTGCGGTCCCGTTCTCTCCATTATTTATTAACCTGGTTACATTACATTACATTATGTTCCATTATGTGTGGATTGTAGTAGGAATCCAACAACTACACATCTGAATAATGCAAAATGCATGCTGGCTCATTTCTGGCAGTAGGGTCAATGGACCACCCGTGTCTGTGGCGACGAATTAGCATATTAATGATGTGTTGAATAATTGATGACGAAGGAGTGGATTACGAGTGTGATTCGTTGTCGGAACACAAATCAGAGAGAAAGGGGTGAGGCTGGGCTGTTTAATGCACTTTTATAGAGCCTTTTGAAATCAATTTGCTTGTCTGGTTGGAGTCAACTGCAGCTTGTTTTTCTGTTTTTTTGGCAGATACTCTCAGTGGTGTCAAGGACTTAATGAAAAATACTTTAAAGTACTACTTAAGTCATTTTTTGGGGGGGTTATCTGTACTTTACTTTACTATTTATATCTTAGACAACTTTTACTTCACTACATTCCAAAATAAAATAATTAACATTTTACTCGCTACATTTCCTCTGACACACAAAAGTGTTCATTACATTTGGAATGCTACCAGGACAGGAAAATTGTCTAATTCATGCACCAAGAGGATATCCCCGGTCATCCCTATTGCCTCTGATCTGGTGAACTCACTAAACACAAATGCATAGTTTGTAAATGATGCCTGAGTGTTGGAGTGTACCCCTGGCTATCTGTAAATTAAAAAAATGGCAAAATGGTGCCGTCTGGTTTGCGTAATATAGGGAATGTTTTATTATTTTTGCTTCTTTTTCAATACTGATTATATTTTAGCAATCACATTGTCGCGACTTCCGCCGAAGACTCCTTGTTCGGGCGGCGTTCGGCGGTCGACGTCACTGGCTTTCTAGCCTCCACCGATCTACATTTCCGTTTCCATTTGTTTTGTCTTGATTGTACACACCTGGTTCCTCTTATGTTTGAATTAATCCCCTGTTTAGCCCTCTGGAGCCATCATGGTTTTGTGCGTGTTTATTGTTGTCAGTTGTCTCGTTTATGTGATTCTGGATCTTCGTTTCTCCTTCGTTGGAAGATTATCCTTGAGTAAAGTTACTTTTATTACTCATCTCTGTGTCCTGCGCCTGACCCACATCACCCCGACTCTGACACACATTTACTTTTGATACTTAAGTATATTTAAAACCAAATACTTTTAGACTTTTACTCAAGTGGTATTTTACTGGGCGACTTTCACTTTTACCGGAGTCATTTTCTATTTATGGTATCTTTACTTTTACTCAAGTTTGATACTCTCTGTACTAAGAACTGACTATGTATGTCTCGTTGTCTTCTCGGAATATTCTGTCTGGCACATGAAACCCAACCGTTTCATATTCTTTGAAAGTAACCTTTCAAACGTTGTTGTTGTTATGCCTGCCACACTCAATCGGGAGCTACTTACCTTTTCCACCGGGCATGGTTTGAACACATACCTAGCTAGCTGTAAACCTGACATTGCTTGATCAATTCAGTATAACCTGTGGAACCCAGTGCCTTTGAACGCAACTCAACAAACTACGCCAAAGAACTAGTGGTCTGCATCATGTTCCTATAAGGAGCTTAGAGGGAGACCGACAAAAAACAACTGTAGGATCATTTGACAGGCCTAGACTCCAAATGGCAGCCTAAAGCACATGTAAGCCTAATTCACACAAACACTCTTTGTACTGATCTGCCTGCGTTTCCCCATCCACCCAGGGCAGAACACTGAGAACACAGTACACAGTCAGTCTTCTCTCTGGCTTTGGGGGACTGCTTTAGGATTAGGACAAGGTGAGATTGGCAGTCACACGTGGGTAGATTACTGGGCGTCAGTGCGACTAAGTCTCCACTTTGACTCAGGAATGGAGCATAGTCACCTACTTCCCGTTTGGACATACAGTTGAAGTCGGAAGTCTACATACACTTATGACTTGGAGTGATTAAAACTTTTCAACCACTCCACAAATGACGCGTTAATAAACGATAGTTTTGGCAAGTCGGTTAGGACATCTACTTTGTGCATGACCCAAGTCATTTTTCCAACAATTCTTTTCAGACACATTATTTAACTTATAATTCACTGTATCACAACTCTTGTGGGTCAGAAGTTCACATACACTAAGTTGACTGTGCCTTTAAACAGCTTGGAAAATTCCAGAAAATGATGTCATGGCTTTAGACATTTCTGATAGGCTAATTTGAGTCAATTGGAGGTGTACCTGTGGATTTATTTCAAGGCCTACCTTCAAACTCAGTGCCTCTTTGCTTGACATCATGGGAAAATAAAAGGAAATCAGCCAAGACCTCAAAATAAATTGTAGACCCCACAAGTCTGGTTCATCATTGGGAGCAATTTCCAAATGCCCGAATGTACCACGTTCATCTGTACAAACACTAGAACGCAAGTATAAACACCATGGGACCACGCAGCCATAATACCGCTCAGGAAGGAGACGCGTTCTGTCTCCTAGAGATGAACGTACTTTAGTGTAAAAAGTGAAAATCAATCCCAGAACAACAGCAAAGGACCTTGTGAAGATGCTGGAGGAAACAGGTACGAAAATATCGATATCCACAGTAAAACGAGTCCTATATCAACATAACCTCAAAGGCCGCTCAGCAAGGAAGAATCCCCTGCTCTAAACCCCCATAAAAAAGCAAGACTACGGTTTGAAAATGCGCATGGGGACAAGAAATGTCCTCTAGTCTGATGAAAAAATAGAACTGTTTAACCATGATGACCATTGTTATGTTTGGAGGAGAAAGGAGGAGGCTTGCAAGCTGAAGAACACCATCCCAACTGTGAAGCACGGGGGTGGCAGCATCATGTTGTGGGGGTGCTGCAGGAGGGACTGGTGCACCTCACAAAATAGATGGCTTCACAAGGAAGGGAAATATGTGGATATATTGAAGCAACATCTCAAGACATCATTAAGGAACTTTAAGCTTGGTTTCAAATGGGTCTTCCAAATGGACAATGACCTCAACCATACTTCCAAAGTTGTGGCGAAATGGCTTAAGGACAACAAAGTCAAGGTACTGGACTGGCCATCACAAAGCTCTGACCTCAATCCTATAGAACATTTCTGGGCTGAACTGAAAAAGTGTGTGCGAGCAAGGGGGCCTACAAACCTGACTCAGTTACACCAGCTCTGTCAGGAGGAATGGGCCAAAATTCACCCAACTTATTGTGGGAAGATTGTGGAAGGCTATCCAAAACGTTTGACACAAGTTAAACAATTTAAAGGCAATGCTACCAAATACTAATTGAGTGTATGTAAACTTCTGACCCACTGGGAATGTGATGAAAGAAACTAAAGCTGAAATGAATCATTCTCTCTACTATTATTCTGACATTTCACATTCTTAAAATAAAGTGGTGATCCTAACTGACCTAAGACAGGGAATTTTTGTGGATTAAATGTAAGGTATTGTGAAAAACTTAGTTGAAGTGTATTTTGCTAAGGTGAATGTAAACTTCCCCGACTTCAACTGTAAGCTTTACATCTCAAATCTGAAGGAGCTGTTGTCATATAAACCCATGGATCTCAGTCATAGTTCTGTCCAGTACTTTTATTTAAGTTTGTGACTTTTATCCCAGTTCCTGAATTCCTGTGTGTGTGTGTCTTTTTTCCAGTTTCCTGCGGTCTTTACGTAATGTCTAAGTTAGTTCAGCACGAACGAGGCTGCCTGGTCAGAAATAGGAACAGCCATTTGCCCATCGAGTAGATGTGTGTCACAGCAGAGCAGAGCACAGCTTGTCGTGACTGAACTCCTGCCTCAAACCAAGCCGACTGGAAACATGGGCCCTGACCCTGTTTGACAGGTTCATGTACACATATCATACCAGTGCGTCTGTGGTTTTGCTATATTTGTGTGTGAAGCTTTTTTTTAAACCCCAGTTCATCTTTTTCATTACGCTGTGGTGTGTGTGTGTGCGTGTGTGTGTGTGTGTGTGCGTGTGTGTAGGTGCCAGGCTTTAGATGCACTATTGTAAGTGGCTGTTCCACTGGATGTCATAAGGTGTATGCACCAATTTGTAAGTCGCTCTGGATAAGAGCGTCTGCTAAATGACTTAAATGTAAATGTAAATGTAGGCTTTGGATTTCTGTTTGCGCTTGATCTCTTCTCTCGGTCCCCTTCTTTCGTTCCTGCTCGTGTTTGTGTGTGTGCGCGTGCTGTCCTCTCTCTCCTGCCTTTAAGGTGGCACTTCCTCCACTCCCCTGGAGAGAAAATAAAAAAAATCTATTCCCGCTGAGTGAACACCTTACAAGTGCCAACATCTCTGGAAAAGAGCCATGGCAGTTTGCAGACAGACAACAGCTGGGGTATGGTTTATGAGGAAGTGATTCAGCTCTATCAAAACTCTACTCCAAGCTGCATAATTTAGTACACTGCAGCTGGAAAACTCGACTTGTAAAACTCCTGCATTAGACTTGATGTGTTTACCCCCCCACCCATGTGCCCCATGAAATGAAGCTCTCTCCAAACCCTTTTCTCTACCCACTTTTGTGATATCCAATTGGTAGTCACAGTCTTGTCTCATCGCTGCATCTCCCATACGGACTCGGGAGAGGCGAAGGTCGAGAGCCGTGCATCCTCCCAAACACAACCCAACCAAGCTGCACTGCTTCTTGACACAATGCCCGCTTAACCCGGAAACCAGCCACACAAATTGGTCGGAAGGAAACACCGTACACCTGGCGACCGTGTCAGCGTGCACTGTGCCCGGGCTCGCCACAGGAGGCGCTATTGCGCGATGGGACAAGGACATCCCTGCCGGCCGAACCCTACCCTAACCCGGACGACGCTGGGCCAATTGTGCGCCGCCACATGGGTCTCCCGGCTGCGGCCGGCTGCGACAGAGCCTGGACTCAAACCCAGAATCTCTCGTGGCACGGCACCACTCGGGAGGCACTTGACTCTTCCTCATTTCCATGTATTAGTCCCCCCGAGTGTGTCAGTGTGTGCCAGCTTGGATAATTCTCTGACTGCTGCTGTTATCATGTCCTGTCTCTCAGAACCACAGAGAATGGCATCTGTCGACACTCCTCACTACTAGATGCTGTTAGACCAAAGTGCTCTGTGCTCTGTGCTGATCGACAGAGATGTTACTCTGTTTCTCTCTCTCTCTCTCTCTCTCTCTCTCTCTCTCTCTCTCTCTCTCTCTCTCTCTCTCTCTCTCCTCTCTCTCTCTCTCTCTCTCTCTCTCTCTCTCTCTCTCTCTCTCTCTCTCTCTCTCTCTCTCTCTCTCTAGTGAAAGTCCTACTCTAAGCCTCCTCAGGTGTTGCCTCCCTCCTCTACAAGAGCACTCCTAGCAGAAAGACCCAGGATGACATTATATTCCCAGCTTATTTTCCCTCCACTTCAGCCTGACACCCAGAGGTGTACTCAATCTACCAGCAGTCAGCAGGCTATTCTTTTCTCTCTTTCTCTCTGCCCAGAGAGCACTAGGAACAAATCACCGCACAGCTTCAAAGTCAAGACAGTTGTGCTCGGATTCAATTCTAGTGACATGAAAAGAGAGTGATTTTTTTGGGGGGGACTGTGTGTGTGTGTCGATTTGGTGTGTGTGTGTTACCTACTTAAGCACGTAAAAATACACACAGGTATTAAAATATGTATCTTATATTGTGTTTCAGTGCTGGCCACTTTCCGAGGGACGGTCCAGCATGGCTTGCCATTGGAGATTGGGGACACGGTGCAGCTCCTGGAGAAATGTGAAGGTAACTGATAACCTCTACTCATTTCACACCCATATAAACCATGATCCCCCCTTCGAGCTTCACAGACTCACAGATGGGCTGCTACTGCTACTTGGGCTGTACGTTTCCACATTTCCTTCCCCAGTCTGTCCCTCTAGGAGTATTGTGTTGTACATGAAATGTTAATAAACTTTCTTCTTCTTTTTGTTGTTGTACTTGATGAGATTGTGGAGGCTTTCAGTTTGCTACTGTTTCCTGTGCCGCAAGAGGGAGAAGCATTTGGTTCAGTCTTCCCGCCCACATTGAGCTCAGAGTGTGTGTGTGTCTGCTTGCCTTAGACACAAAGACTGAGAGCTTGTGTGTGCTTGCTTGCGTGTGTGTGTGTGTGCACAGGACAGTGTGTGTGTGCTTGCTGGTGTATTGTGAAGGAGTGTGTGAGCCTCAAGGTCAAGGCCGAGGCACTCACACTCACACACCAAGGTTAATTTTTGACATAGTTTCAGACAGAGCAGAGCAGGCGCCCGACACACATTCCTGTTTCTACCCAGCTTACTTACACAGCATTGACGCAACCTTCCTCCCTTCTCAGAGTGGCACAATCTCACTTCCTGTTGTTGCTCAAGGCCAGACAGACAGACGACAGATCTGTCTGAGATAGCTGATGATGCATTCCAAACTCACCCAAGGAAATTATCTGACATCTAGCACACAGCCATGCATTCTCCATAGACAAACATTGGCAGTAGAATGGCCTTACTGAAGAGCTCAGTGACTTTCAATGTGGCACCGTCATAGGATGCCACCTTTCCAACAAGTCAGTTCATCACATTTCTGCCCTGCTAGAGCTGCCCCGGTCAACTGTAAGTCCTGTTATTGCGAAGTAGAAACGTATAGGAGCAACAGTGGCTCAGCCGCAAAGTGGTAGGTCACACAAGGTCACAGAACTGGATCCCAGAATGCTGTAGCACGTAAAAATTGTCTGTCCTCGGTTGCAGCACTCACTACCATTGTTCCAAACTGCCTCTGGAAGCAACATCAGCACAAGAGCTGTTAGTCGGGAGCTTCATGAAATGGGTTTCCACGGCCGAGCAGCTGGACACAAGCCTAAGATCACCATGCGCAATGCTAAGATTCGGCTGGAGTAGTGTAAAGCTCGCCACCTTGAACTCTGGAGCAGTGGAAACGCGTTCTCTGGAGTAGAGGTCGACCGATTATGATTTTTCGACACCGATACCGATTATTGGAGGACCAAACAAAGCCGATGCCGATTGATCGGGCGATTTTTAAAATGTATTTGTAATAATGACAATTACAACAATACTGAATGCACACTTATTTTAACTTAATATAATACATCAATAAAAATCCATTTAGCCTCAAATAAATAATGAAACATGTTCAATTTGGTTTAAATAATGCGAAAACAAAGTGTTGAAGAAGAAAGTAAAAGTGCAATATGTGCCATGTAAGAAAGCTAACGTTTAAGTTCCTTGCTCACAACATGAAAACATATGAAAGCTGGTGGTTCCTTTTAACATGAGACTTCAATATTCCAAGGTAAGAGGTTTTAGGTTGTAGTTAATATAGTATTTATATTTCTCTCGATACCATTTGTATTTCATATACCTTTGACTATTGTATTTGCTTATAGGAACTTTAGTATTGTCAGTGTAACAGTATAGCTTCCGTCCCTCTCCTCGCCCCTACCTGGGCTCGAACCAGGAACACATCGACAACAGCCACCCTCGAAGCATCGTTTCCCAAGGGGAACAACTACTCCAAGTCTCAGAGCGAGTGCCGTTTGAAACGCTATTTGCGCGCACCCCGCTAACTAGCTAGCCATTTCACATTGGTTACACCAGCCTAATCTCTGGAGTTGATAGGCTTGAAGTCATAAACAGCTCAATGCTTGAAGCACAGCGAAGAGCTGCTGGCAAAACGCACTGTTTGAATGAATGCTGTTTGAATGAATGCTCACGAGCAAATCATAGACTTAATTATAACATAATAACACACAGAAATACAAGCCTTTGGTCATTAATATGGTCGAATCCGGAAACTATCCTTTTGAAAACAAAACATTTATTATTTCAGTGAAATACGGAACTGTTCCATATTTTATCTAACGGGTGGCATCCATAAGTCTAAATATTGCTGTTACATTGTACAACCTTCAATGTTATGTCATAATTAGTTCGCAACGAGCCAGGCGACCCAAACTGCTGCATATACCCTGACTCTGTTGCAAGAGAAGTGACACGATTTCCCTAGTTAAAAGAAATTCATGTCAGCAGGCAATATTAACTAAATATGCAGGTTTAAAAATATATACTTGTGTATTGATTTTAAGAAAGGCTTTGATGTTTATGGTTAGGAATGCGCACCGCATCGATTATATGCAATGCAGGACACGCTAGATAAACTAGTAATATCATCAACCATGTGTAGTTAACTAGTGATTATGATTGATTGATTGATTGTTTTGTATAAGATAAGTTTCATGCTAGCTAGCAACTTATCTTGGCTTCTTACTGCATTCCCGTAACAGGCAGGCTCCTCGTGGAGTGCAATGAGAGGCAGGTGGTTAGAGCGTTGGACTAGTTAACTGTAAGGTTCCCCGAGCTGACAAGGTAAAAATCTGTTGTTCTGCCCCTGAACAAAGCAGTTAACCCAATGTTCCTGGGCCGTCATTGAAAATAAGAATGTGTTCTTAACTGACTTGCCTAGTTAAATAAAGGTGTAAAAAAATATATTATTTTAATTCGGCCAAATCGGCTCGGCCCCTTAGTTCCAGTGTAGGGGAATCTTCATGCTACAGCATACAATGACATTCTAAACAATTCTGTGCTTCCAACTTTGTGGCAACAGTTTGGGGAAGGTCCTTTCCTGTAACAGCATGACAATGCCCCCGTGCACAAAGCAAGGTCCATACAGAAATGGTTTGTCGAGATCGGTGTAGAAGAACTTGACTGGCCTACACAGAGCCCTGACCTCAACCCCATCAAACACGTTTAGGATGAATCAGTGTCCAACCTCACTAATGCTCTTGTGGCTGAATGGAAGCATGTCCCCGCAGCAATGTTCCAAAGACTAGTGGAAAGCCTTCCCAGAAGAGTGGAGGCTGTTATAGCAGCAAAGGGGGGACCAACTCCATATTAATGCCCATGAGTTTGGAAAGAGATGCTTGACGAGCA